>NW_027465575.1:0-22351 GCF_043290135.1 Rhipicephalus microplus | reverse complement strand
AATTAAGGAGTACACTTGGCATAGGTTAGCTTAAATGCCCTGAGCATATAGTATATGTAAACAGCATGGAAATGAGAAACAAATGAGCCAAGTAGCAGAGAGAATGGACCGCATGCAATATACTACTATGTTAACGCAATGCAAGTGGGCATGGAAGCCATCACACATGCTGGGGTGGCCACATATCACAGCAAAATAGCTTTCAAGGCACAATGCTTTCGCATTCGTATATTGGATTACAGAATGCCTGTCAAAGAGCTGGCAAGCTTTTTTTCCACCCACTGCTTTCGGCTGTTTGCAACTTATTGAGATGTAGACTTCGGAAAGGTGCCTTTTAAAAGGATTACGAAAGTGGCCATCGAGTTACTTGTCCACTTTGGCACACATGCCATAGTTCTTTATTCATTATACTACAGCAAATTCTTCTTTAGAAATAGTAATACGCATTCACATGATGACACACCTGAGTCCTGTGCCAAACGACAGATGCCCGTGAGTGGCCCAACTTGTTCTTGCAAGGCCCTTTGTCGTAATGTCGCAACAGGAAATCATCCTGGAAAGGGAGAGAGCAAAAGATAGAGTACAAGTATTTAGCTCGCACCTTTATCAGATGCAGCAATGTAAGTCAGACGATGCAAAACTCGGACAACACAGAAGGATGATGGCTTCACAGGGCACACAAAAATTTACGGCAATGCATCCCTACTCACGTCAAGGGAGGCCAGGCAGTACCAGCAGAACACGTGTCGACAGCGTTTGCACATCATCTGGGCACAGCCTTCGTCCCGCTCAATGGGAATGTGACACCGTGGACAGCGCTTTATCAGGCCACACTCCTCGCCTGGCAGGTTAGCCCTGGGTCACACGAGGAACAGCGTGTAAGAGCTAATTTCGCAGAAATTCCAGCATCACCGGTTGTGAGCGAAAAATCATCATCCTTTGCGTGACCGAAAAATCGAGAAATATGCAAATAAAATATTTAATAACTATTTCTGGGCCTGAGTGGGAATCGAGCCCGGGTCGTTTGCGTGGCAAGCGGGTGTTCTACCACACGCCTCTGCATGTGAATGCAGGGAAAACCCTGTGCTTGGCGATGCAGTGAAAGCAACTTTCATGCTTACACGCATCCTGTATACATGCTCCACAATACAACACGAAATATTGCCATAATAATGCATTGCAGAAGCGTACATTGCCATTGGGCGTCAGAAGATGGGATTATCGTGATGACTACATGGCTTAAAGCCAGTCACCCACTACAAAAACCACGTAGTGGGTGCTTGACAAGTTTGAAAGATTTCATGCACCAAGTGACACACTAGGAACAGAATATTGAGTTCAACTCATACCCCCAACTTTCTAGCAAACAAGCCCATTTCCTTTTCTTGTCTGAAGGATAAAGAGAACTGCGATTACCACACAGTGTAAGAAGTCTGTCCCTCGCTTGCAGTGAAGCACCAGCCAACGATGCAAACTTTTATAGTATGTTACAAAAATTATGTTCAACATTTCATCAAGGTCATCTGTATCACTTTGCTCGTAATTGACTGCTCACAGTACAATAAATGTGGAAAACAACCTCAATGCAGCTGAGTGGGCTACATTACTGAATTCTCCAAAACATACACATGGCAGAGTGTTACATGTACCAAGTGGTTGCCAAGTCTCTCGAATTGTACAGTAAGTTTCTTCCTGCACAATTGCTTGCTTCATTTACAATAACAGCACATGATAAAAAATACTACAATAAAGCTGCATGTATTTGGGTTAACCAATTTTTAATCACAATGCACCAGAAGGCTTTAAAAGGTGTCTACAATTTCAACTTCTTGCCCGAGTGTATAGTGCGACACGACAAAAATGTGTTAGTATCTCGTATGCACCATGCTGGGCATAGGCAACCAAGAATGCTTGCATTATTGACATGAACACAATCACATTTCCATTGAAGCCCAACTCATACTGGTAACTTTATGCCAATTTCACGGCTAGTAGAGTTCTCCAGTGGTACCACCAGTTTGTGGCAGCCTTCGGAGGAACTGAGTGATAGAAATTGCTGAGTGCCCCCTCATTCGCCACATGTGCTCACAACATCTGGCCTAGCCTCGTAGTAAAGTGTATACTTTCTACCTTTTTGATCTATTTCAGTGCTGCTTAAGCACTTTAGAATGAACACGAATCATGAGAAACGAATCAGCAACACTGTGTTGTCTAGCTTTAGCAGCTCTTCATCTTATATAGCTACTAGCACTACTCCTTCCTTGAACTGCAACAAAGATAACAATGAAAGGCAAAGAAGACAACCACCATTTGTAGCATGAAGCCACAAGAAAATCCGTACAGATTTCTCGGAAAGAAAAGCTTCTTCGTTGCTGAAAAATTCGTCCTGGTCCGGGGTTCGAAACCGAGACCAACACTTTTCTGAAGTGGTTTCTCTAGCAGTTGAGCAATTGCAGCGCGCAGGTAAATTCGTCCACAACACGAAGCACACAAACACAAGTAATGCTAATGAGTACTGCATATAACCGTAAGTTGGCAGAATGTTTTTTTTCTCAAACTTTCTGCCACCTTGCGGGTTTCCACAGAAATCATTTGCATTACAGATAACAATGTAACTAGATAGTATAGCCAAGTTGATTGCAAGATAACTAAACAAAAGCCATGTGCTATTTACTACTATAAAAATTTGTATTTAATTGCTGGAAAGGAAGATGGAGGACGCTTGAGCTTTGCTTTCTTACCAATAACGTAAGAAGGCTGAGAGTGTGCAATGTCAGAAGTGAAGAACAGCGGTGGGCCCTGATAGAAGCTAGACAAGAAATTGTCGTGCTGGAACAATACAGCCCAAATACGAATGTCAAAATCTCTCAAATGGAAAAAAAACCTGGAGCAAACTGTCACGAACATTGCTAAGTGCTTACTGTAATTGATAACGACTTTTATGTTCCACACCGTGTACTGTCAAAAGATAGAAAAAAATAAATAAAATGTGACCGTCAGATTCCTCTCTAGAACAGCGCGAGACAGGCCACGGCTAAAAAGACTATAAACTGAATAGTGCTTGTCTTTGCTTTGAAAACAGCAACTCTGTGTATGGAAATGAAGGTTCTCCTTTGTAAGGTGCGGCTAGCAAGGCGTGACAAGGAATGTAAATATGTGTGGGTATCACAGGGCAGAATCTTCAAGTGAAAGGCAGGCAGGACATTTGTTTTACGCTAAACCGTATTTACTTGCAAATCCTCGCACTTTTTTTTGGCGGAAAACCGATGCAAAGTTGGAAGGTGCGAGAATTACGCGAGGAAAACTTTCCACGAAAACGTACAGAGCGAAAAAAGAAAACGAAGTGGCCGCAAGTCGGGATTCTCACGCCAGCAACTAGCAGCAAGCTTTGAGAAGTACTAATTAAGACTAACCTCAACAATAAAAGCACAGGTTCAACACAAGGCAAGATTTATTTGAGACACAAAAGGCGCAAGCAAATAGTAGAGAATTAGAATACTGTATGCAAAGCTTGTGGGCGTTGCGGGCGTAGCGTAGCGTTCCATCGCTCAACAGGAGTCCGCAAAAGGTAAGCGAAGAACAAGGATCCCCCCCCCCCCCCCTCCTTATGTAATGCCCCTCCTAGACAGGGGGGCCTTTAAGGTAATAAACTGAACTAAACTGATTGCCACTTAACAGAATCGACCGCAGTTGCCTTGTGAAGAAACAGTTTTTCATCAATCTCAGTCATGGGCACAAGGAAAGCCCAACAAGTCTTGGTGGCTGTCAGCTGCCGTCATCAGTAGAGAACACAAAACTCGTCTACTCCGAAGGACCTACCGGCAGCCCTATTGCCGTTGCTTAGTGCATGATCAATCACTTTCAACTTAAAAGCAGCTGTGTAGCTTCTGTATCACCCCTTAATGTAACAAGATTACAGACACAACATACAAATCACGCCGCAACGCACACTTGCCACTTTGGCTTGGATTTGATTGGATTGAATTTCGGTGCAATAATAGTACACTCTACGCTTAGGAGATGGTGCACGTTATCATCATCAGTGGCTGGAACGAACAGACGACATTATTGAGGCAATTTTCGGGGGTGCGATAATCACTCAAGGAAAAAAAGAAATCGTATTTTTGTCGGGTGATTTGGGGGGTGCGAGAATTATGCGAGTGCGAGGATTAGGCAAGTAAATACGGTAAATTTATTTATTTATTTGGTCTTTTTTCACAAAAACTTCTGAAGCAGATCTGGCTGAAGTGGTCTAGCTTAACAATAGATCTATGTTTCTGCTGTGAGATATGGCAACATATGTATTCCAGTGTATCTGAATTGAACTCGTATGTAAGCGGCCATCATAGGCAGCCCCTGACATTTCTTCATATTGCCACGTTCCATTTCTCAAGTTTTGTTATCGTCCCAAAACACTACACAATTCTCAGCGCAAAACGCGCGTGCAGTTTTCGAGAAGCTTCTGGACTTTAGTAGATCATTTCGATCAGATCACGCCCACTCTGTGAACTGTACAGATTATTCTATAACCTGCGCCACCGCCAGCGATAACGCTAGAACATTCGATGGCGAGAGTATAAATGCCGACGCACTTCGCCGCTTGTCAGTAGTTGATCGACGGCCGACGCTCCATTCACTGCTATCTGTGCAAGACTGCTACTGTAATCGAACTTTCCGTTTACCGGGCACAGGTTCGCCCAAACAAACAGCAACATAAAGTCTCCTGTCTTCGGCCACGTCACGACCCCCGTGACAATATTAACACGCAATCAGCTTGTCCCAAAGAAGAAAACTTTCTCGTATTTCTTGATGAATCAATTTCTTTATCTTCGTAATAATGATCACATAAACTTGGTACCGTAGTGAAACAGAAAATCGAAAACTGGTGGTGGTGTATGCTTACATGTCAAGGCTGAAATAACATATGAGTATCATGAATATCTGTCTCTGTGCACCAATGACCGTGAGGCGTTAACCTTGCAATATCAATGCTATATTGTTGTAATGTACAGGCCGCCAAGTTGCAATATTGATTCAATTATCCAATATTTAGAAAACATATTTACCATGGTAAACCATTTTAATTACACATTAGTGCTGGGGAGTGATCTTGACATAAATATGTGTAGCAATACACATGAACAGACCTGCTTGCTTTCTTTTCATTTAAAAATGTAATTATCATTCCAACACATATAACTGATACTACTTCTACTCCACTAGGCTTGTTTATCACGAATAGTACAAGTCACACGATACAAACAGGCGTCCTGCGGACTCCAATAAGTGATCAATAACCCATACATCTAATTCTAGAAAATACATTAAGTGTAAGGAGTCAAATCCTTCCTGCCATTCACTTTAAACAAATCCACAAATGCTATCTTTAAGAGATGAAATCAGTCCTATGTAGTTCTTCCAGTGTAGTCCTGTTTAGTCTTGCTTTTTAATCTTTTTATTGATACTCTGTGTTCGGTGTATAAAAAACATTTTACTTATAAGGCCTTAAAAGAGACCAAAATGATTACTTCCGCCATGCTCAATATGATAAAAGAGAAAAATAGGTTATATCAAGAGTTTCTGATAAAGCGAGACCCGGATAAATTCAAAGCACTTAAGGTATGCAGAAATAAGCTGACAAAACTACAAAAACAAGCTAAACGCGATTACCACTTCAAGATGTTCATCGGCGTCACTGATTCCAAGCAAATAAGGAACAAAATAAATGCTATTATATCTACCAAACTAGTGACTAATGATATTAGTGAGCTGGTGATTAATAATGAAGTATGCAGAGGTGCAGTACTGGCAAACAAATTTAATGAGTAGTTTATCTCACTGGTTGACAGTAGTCATCATTGTGATTAATTAGGTTATTTGCTTCCTGCTTTAGATGATTCACTGTTTTTAATCTTACAGATGCGCAAGAGGTCATCAGCGATTTTCAGCATTTCTAGAAAAGTAAAAGCAAGGACGTAGACGACTTAAAATTAGAACCGATAATACATATTTTAGATCTTATATGCACATGGTTAATTCATATTTACAATCTCGTGTTCACCACTAGGTTGTTTTCTCAGGATGAAAAATGCTAAGGTGACAGTTGCATATAAGGGTGGGGACAAAAACAATTTAGGAAACTATTGACCAATCTTAATTCTGCAGATTTTTTTCCAAGGGATGTGAAAAACATATTTTCGCTCAGCTGTCTAACTTATTTAAAAAACACAACATTATTACGTCATCACAGTTCAGTTTTCAGCCCGGCCTCTCAACCGAAAGTGCCTTACTATACCAAAAGAAATTGATTCTAAAAAACATAGAAGCAAAAAGAACTTACGCTAGGAATATTCCTAGATTTCTCCAAAGCATTCCACAGGATAAACTATGATATTATGCTGAAAAAACTTCACTGTTACAGCGTTTGTGGTACAGTTTTGGCTTTGTTAAGAAGCTACTTATCAAATAAAACACAATGTGTATCAATAAACGAAGAGCTATTATCAGCCGTAAAGGTTACGAATGGTGTCCCTCAAGGTAGCATTTTGGGGCCTCTATTATTTAATATTTTTATCAACGATATTGTACGCATTTACAGCTCTGTAGAATATGTAATCTATGCGGACGATAAAAGTATATTTTTTCCAGAGAAACTGCTGATGACCTCATTGTTTCTGCAAATAAAATACTAAATGAAGTATATGCCTGGACGGTGGAAACCTTTCTACATATTGATTGCTCTAATGTAAGGCTGTACTGTTCCATGCAAAATCAAAACCATTTGAACTTCTCATAAACTAATACTTAATAGACTCGAAATTATTCTTCCCAAAACAGTTAAAACTCTCACGCATCCATTTTTACAAACTCATGGCATGGTAGTCACACACATTGTAAATTTTAGGTGTGATGCGTCAATGCCAGAATATACTACCTGTGAAGCAAAAAAATGTTCGTATACAATGCTCTTTTTTTCATCCCATATGCATTATTGTCATCTTATTTGGTCATCATTAAATGACTTGGTCATATTACAAAAAAATGCTTTGTAATGTATTGAAGGTGTATTCTATAACGCACACACTGCTCCAATATTTGCAAAGTACAGAATATTAAGAACTGATAATTGCTACGAATACCATCTTTTGTCAACTTTTACATCAGAAATACGCCAAGGAAGTACCCTTTTACGTACATTGGCCGCCTTGGAGCCTAATCCTGCCATTCGAGTCACTCGGTAAACGGAAACTTGGAATGTACCACGTCCTTGCACTAATTATGGATTGGAAACGCTACATTACTGTTTTTCAAGTGTGATGAACAAATGGAAATTGACTATTGAGTAACCTGTGTATATTGTCTGAAACTGATATGTTAAACAGGACTTGCTGATTTTGTTTTCTATGAATGCTGGGGGATTTCTGCTATGGCTACTTTGTTTAATTCGTTGCTTTGTTATGAATAGTCTTGTATGTATTTCAGAGTTGCTACTTTATTATTTGCTGTCATGAGCCACATGCGCGTTCTTTTGTATTGTCCCTTTTGGCTGCCTGTAATACCTTGTAGTTTTGTAACTTGGATTATTCTTTTTCACGGGATGAAGGGGCCAGTCTAGCTGTGACATGCAGCTTTTTCCCCTTCGCACAAACCACGTATACAATGTGTTTTTCGTGTATTTGTCACGTGGTTAAATAAGTCAAACAGCCAACAACAATGACAATGATGCCAGCACCAACGCTAGCGAAATGAGCTCTCAGGCAATGTTTTGTTAATGTAATGCAAACATGTTCTGAGTGAAGCATCTCACTGCTTCATTTGCACATTCCTAGTAGAGACAGCGCTAACGGAATGTTTACAAATGCAGGTGCAACTCACAGTTCATCTTCAAGAAAAGTGCCTCCGAAACTCGTCGCAGGACTGGTATGCATGCCAGCGTTCCTTGCATGAGGAGCAGAAGGTGAGCTTGCACTGCAAAGTGGGAAGGTCATCACTACAAGAGCTGCAGTGAGCTACACAATAAGTACTTCCATCCATGCTGAGATCTCAAGCTAGAATAGCAATGTAAACGCGTGCACAAGACCTCAAGTAAGCATACACAAGTTAAACACTCCCAAACAGGCAGCAGCACATCAAGCCTTAGCTGTACAGGTCCCTCCAATTTCTTATCCCCAACTGCCAGAGGTACTCCTAATGAGCCAATGCTGAAAGCAGTATCTTGGCAGATACAAAGAGTGCAGAAAGAAAAACTGATTCGGAACTGAATAAATGTCGCCATTAACAGAATACAGGGATCCTATTTCAGTGCCTAACGAGATTTGCTACGCCAACCTGATAAAACCGACGTAAATGCGCCAACCTGCGCCAGACTGTCCATTTCAGATGTCCGCAGCCTGTGGACCGCGGGCCGCAAATGGCTCGCTGGGCAGTTTTTATGTGGCTCTTGGCACGACGTCAGAAATCTTAAAATCGCTAGACACTGTAATTGTGGCAGTATTTAAATAACTGTAATTAATTGTTTTATTTACCGAAGACAGCGGTCGAGTCTAATGAGAGAATTCTTTACCTTCCTGTGAACCAGCCTACTAGATGTTAAGATGACGACAACGACTGCACCTCCGCTGCTACCCCCTGCGCCGCAGCCCGCAGCGCGGCCAGCACGTGACGAGAAAGGAGGAGCGTTTCCACGCGGAGAGAAGCAGATCGGTGTTTGAGAGATCACCAGCAATCCACAGCAGCTCTTTTTTTTTGCTCTCTTTGTGCGTGGCGTTGAAAAGAGAATGGGTCTCTACATGTCAGACGGAGGCGTGGGGGGGGAGGGGGAGAGAGTGACTCGTAAATGAGAGAAAAGAAGATAAATATGCACCTTGTAACTGTCTGCATCATAGTACGGACACCTCAACAGTGGCTCACGAGGGATGGAGGTAAGGAGGGATTTAAAGGGATAGAGATAGAGATGAGGACACCCACTTACAGAAGTAAAGGTAAGATAGAGAAAGATGGGGACACGGTCGAAGGAGTCCGAGGACGGGCTACCAATCAGCGAAAGGTTCACAGTGTCGGGAGATGGCGGGGGAGCAAGCCGGTCGGCCAGAGCTGCGCTGTCGTTGGAGATCGTGGGGCACAACCGTTGGGCACGGAATCCAGTGAACGAGTCCCAAGATAGGCATGGCACCGGTGCGTCGCAGACTGGCATTTGCATACCTGCCAACTCTTCCGATTTTCCCGTAAGATGTACGGTTTTACGAATCTTGCCTGATATTTACGAAAAGTATTTCATTAGTAAATAGGCGTGGCCTCTACGATTGGCTACAGCGCATTGCCGTAGCTGGTGGCGGAGGCCACAAAAACGGCCTATATGTATTGGTGTTATCATCACCACATACTTTCGAAGTCTCCCGCATTGTCCGGGAGACTACCGGTACAATTCTAGTTGCTGCACTACTGGAAGCGTGATGGTTTGGGCTAGTTGTATGACACGACGGTAGATATAGCACAAGAAACAGAACGTCCTTTTGTCGTCGTTCTGTTCTCACGCTATGTCTACTGTGAAGTACTATTGGATTGCAGCTGTTTCTTCCGGTGTGTAGGGGTTGCCATGAAAATCTCCCGAAAATAGAAATGTTGTGCGAGATCTGGCCACATTGACAAAAATGCAGACCAGTCCGTTTCAGGCTTTTTGCGAGCCACCGTATTATAAATGAATTTGAGAGGCGTTCATCTTAAACTTACAGTAGAATCTCACCCCCGAATCTAGAACCTCCCTTCACTCAATGCTTCGCCTTCACTTGAGAAAGCCGATGGGAGCGCCATCTCTAGGCACGACAAGTCACTGTATATCAGCGATAGTCTGCTGCGACTCTCGAGTGGCGCAGTGCTCAACTCTGTCAAGTGAAGGGTGAAAGTAGTGTCGAGGAGCATTAGTGAATATGGGGGTTAGTGATGCAAAACTGCGACAGATACGAATCCGCAAAATTCCACAGCCAAATTCATTTGTCCATTGGGCCAAAATTCGAATGTTCGGAACACTTTTCCTAATCGCAGCGTGCGGTATGAACTTTAGTACCGAAACCGTTGAACAAAGGCCTATCCAGTGCAGTGTGCTCGAAGCTTCAAAAGTACGCGTGCGACCAGCACATGCACTGTCTTCTACAGTGCGTGTGATTGTCTTTGCCACAAAAACGCTGTGAATAAAACTGCGGTCGTTAGACACGATCATGTATGGCGACGACATTACTGACAGAACTCCGAAAGTGTGCGCGCGGCCACCGTTCGGCAGTCAAAGCAGCGCTGCTTTCCGCAAACTCTTCGGAGAAAACAGCGGCAGTTGCGACCATAGGATATTATAAAACGACTTGGTTTTGAAGGCACGTGGCTTGAAACAAAACTATCGTATCTGCCGCAAACCGCCACGCACAAAACCGCGGTCGTAGCGATGTGGTAGCGATCTGCGAGCTCCGAGGGCACATGGCTGACGCAGCGGTAGGATGAAAAATGGTAAAGACGTAAAAAAGGTTAGAACCGTTTTGCCGTTCCTGTCCAAAGAATCTAGTAGCTAGCAAGCCAAAGCTAGCTTTGACCCGCCCTTTTGCGGCAGCCAGCTGCACCGTCCCGTCCGTTGACGTGTGTCCTAGGAAGTCATACGAGAGTTGTTTTAACGGAAATATATTTTGCTGGTTGTTTTGATGACGCAAAATTTCGTCTGGGAGCATTTGGCTTCCCCTTTCAGACTCTCACCTTAGTGAAAACCATACTCTCGTGTGTTCGGCCACTCCAAGCCATTATGAGACTGCAGCGCAAATGCTTGCGTTGCCCCATTTGTTTTTTGCAATGTTTTCTTCTAGTTTTTTTTTGGTGCGAAAAATAGAGAAAAAGAACTGATGGTAATGATGATGACGTTAACATAAGTAACTAATGATGGCAAAATGTGATTATGCTTGTCGCTAAAGGCGAATCCATCACAGCTACAAGTTTAAAGAAAAAAAAAAACGCAGATGATGAAAAGAACGACACGAAAGTTCTCGAAGCCTTTTCAATCTAAAAAGATCCTCTGTTCTAGGTCAGCGTCCATTGAATATCAAAGTGTTTGAGGTACTTCTTCTCTGAAGTGCTCCATTATGAATATATAGCTATGCCTAAGTGCTCCTAATAGTAAGATTATTTGCTCCCAAACTAACATTTTACTGCTGTAAAATGCTTTTAATAGCAAGACTACCTGCTCCAAAATGCTCGCCAAACTAAAATTTTACTGCT
Source organism: Rhipicephalus microplus (assembly GCF_043290135.1). NCBI lineage: Eukaryota > Metazoa > Arthropoda > Arachnida > Ixodida > Ixodidae > Rhipicephalus > Rhipicephalus microplus. Next base: position 11,101 of record NW_027465575.1, on the reverse strand, counting down.
CCAAAGTGCTCCAAGACTAATATTTCACTGCTCCAAACTAAAATTTCACTGCTCTGAAAATTGCTCCAAATCGGCAGCTCCCAGTGGGATCAGTGGAAATAACAAAATACTAGTTGATGAGAAAAGAGTTGTAGGCTAGAGCTGTCCCAAGCAATGTGCCCTATCTACAAGATTTAAGATTGTAAACAAGTAGGCGAGTGTCACCTGACACACCCTGGTGTCATGATATTTCATTTTGTGCATTTAGCAGGAACGCTTTCTATTCATACTCAGTATTAGTGTGTCGTCTGTTGCTGTGACACCACATAGTGACAGCAGGCGACATGCCACAGGGGTCTGCTGGGCATACAATGTAACACCCACTCACTAGGGCTTGCACCAGAAGTCGCCCTCTCTCGCATCCTCTGTCGTGCATACCCCCAAGCCAAGGTGTGCAGCCATACCTTGGAACAGTGGACGGGCGATGCCTCGCAGTCACGTAGTGGTGGGAAGACACGGCAGATGCTCTCGCATCCAGGGCCAGGGCACCAAGTTTGGTTGGGGTCCATCTCCACATCTGCGCACACGATTGCTGCGTTTGAAAAGCCACTGGCAGCATTGCACGAGGCTTTTTCAAAATATTTTTTTACACTCATACCCACAGTGCCATTCAGGTATTACAATGCAAGGGTTACACAGAGAATTTGTACATCATACATTTCAAGAGCACAGTTGTCAATACAATGTTGTCAACGCACATGAATGACATGAAGACCATCTAACCTAGACAAAGAGGGAGAATACAAACATGCAATTATTCTGTACAGACATAAAGTACAAAAACTAGGTGATAAAAACTAAACATTGCATAAAAATCGACTGCAGCGGGAAAAGAGTGCTTTTAAAAAGATTAGTCCTGCAGCTATATTCTCTAACCATGATTTGTTCGTCTTGCTATATAATGAGGCTGTACTGATCGCGGTCTACTCCAATGTGGCCATGATATATATTATGAAAAGGCTTCAAGTGCAAAATATGCCTTCTTTTTTCTAGAAGCTCCTATTTGAATGCTTTCTTTTCAGCAGTAACACTAAGGTTTTTTTTATAGCTACCGATAACGTACCTTGCACCCATGTTCTGAACTCGCTCAAGCTTGTCGGCATTTGTGGGAGGGTCACACAGAGTGCAACCATACTCTAAAATTGGTCTGATGTAGTTTTTGTAAAGAAGATTGCGGGCCTCCTGAGGAAACAGCTTTGTGCTACGCCGCAGAAAATCCAATACCTTACATGCCTTTGCTGTAACGAAATCAACATGCCTGTGCCAACACATGGATAATGCAAGGAATATGCCCAGCTGAGAATCAGTTTGTAACGAAGAACAAGACAGAGTATAAAGTGTCGGTGCCATACGTTTTTTGTGAAATGCGTGTGAATAGTTTTCTGCACATTTATTTGCATATGTGATTCACGACAACAGTTTTCTATTTTCGCTAAATCATTTTGTAAAATAATGGTATCATTGATGCTGGTAACTTCCAGATATATTATTAGATCATAAGAAAACAATCTGATGGAAGAAGCAATGGTGTCAGGAAGATAATTTATGAATAAAAAAAAGAGCAAAGGGCCCAACCAACACTGAGCGCTGAGGGACACCAGATGTTACTTACACTAGCCATACCTGATTCTGCGCCATTTACCACCACGTACTGAGAACGCAGGGACAAGTATTCCCAAATCCACGTTATCACCTGTTCATTGATATTAAACCAACGTAGCTTACCTACGAGCAGCCCATGATCTACGAGGTTGAATGCTTTCCTGAGGTCTACAAATATCGAATCAACCCAGGAGCATTCATCCGGTACACTACAAATTTCGTGAACAAATTCGGTTAACTGAGTTATGTAGGAAAGTTCTCGTCTAAAACCATGCTGTCTTGGATTAAGAAGATCGTGATTGGTCATATGTGTCATTACATTGCTGCACAAGACGTCCTCTAATATTTTGCAGGCTATACTTGTCAGGGATATCAGTCTGTAGTTGTTGACCAGTTCATGAGGACCTGATTCATACACAGGCACGCCACCTTCCTGTCGTGTGGCAGGCTTCCCGTTCTCAATCATTTAGAGTATGGAACCTTAAGGAAGAATGCGATGTTTGGTGCACACATTTTGAGGAAACTGCCTCTCAATCTATCCGATCTTCCTGCTTTGCTAGGATCTAAGTGTTCGAGAAGACACTGAATGGCATTTTCATCAACAGCTACATCATCCATATGTGCCATACATCTGTTAGTTGGCAAAAACAAAACGCTGTTTGACTAACAGGATGAAAATACGGAAGAAAAAATGTATTAGAACAGCTGGCCTTATCTGAGCTATTTTCTATTTCTTCACCATCATGATGAAGTGAGGGAATACACACTCCATCTTTTTTATAACGTTTGACAAGATTCCAGAACAACTTTGTTATTATGAATCGAGAAGGCAGAGCATTAAAAAATTATTTTCTGGCATAATGCATTTTCGTTTTTAGAAGTTTTGTGATGGTTTCAAGTTGCTGGCAAGTCTCAGAGGTGGGTTTTTTTTTTATATTTAGTATACACCCTGTTCCGTTTACCGATAAGGCGCCGCAGCTCACCATTAAACCATGGCTTCGATTTAGCACGACATGAAGTCTGCACCCACAAAGGCACATATTTTTCTTGTAGGTTAAGCATTTTTCTTTCAAAAAGGAGCAAGCACCGGAAAAGTGTTGGAATTCTGGAAGGGAAGCTTCCAATGCAAGGCCTATCTGGTTTACATTTCCTTTGCTGTAATTTGTGGGAACCGGATTGGCCCGCCGTTTTTGCGTGGACTTTGCCGCCTCTTTCTGCGTTCTCATGTCCCGACATGACTCCCCTTCTCTGCAGTCTGCCCCGCTGGGGGAGCGGGTAGTGACGTTTAACCCTTCTCACCCAATAGTGGATGTCGACTGTGGCGCTGTGCGCAAAGTCTCTCGGGATGTTTCGCGCGCACGCATAGAGAGTGAAAGAGTACCTCTCCGGGACAACATCGAGTAAGCACGCATTTCTTTTTCATTCGTCGGCTCTTTTTGTTTGAGGCTCGTTCGCTTACCTTTTGTCTCCCCCCCCCCCCCCCTCGAACACTAAGACGAAGAGCGGTGCGGTGTCCTAGTGCGTGGTCATACTACGCCAACCCGTACCTCTTGAAACCCAACGCGAGCACAGTTTTCGCCCTAGCTCGATTGACCGGGCCCTTTTGTCCCGGTGTCCCCATGAATCACTTTTGCCCACGAAAACCTGCTCGCGGCACCCTGTGTTGTACTTCTTGCCTGGGGCATGGATAAGCCCATTTGCTTTCCCACCACCCCTGTTGCAACGGGCTGTCTACGTACTGCGTTTTTGGTGTTGCCACAGGCAATAAAGTGTTGCGACCTTGAGCAGTACCGTGATCTCGCCACGGCGACGGTTAACACATCCTGCGACTCGCTAAGACCGGACCCACGCTAGTGGCCGTACTCCAGAGGTGATACATGTACAATACAAATTATACATCTTTCTTGATGCCGCTGTTTGAGTCTTTTCATATGTTAGCTTCATTTCACACAAAACAGTTTTATGGTCGCTAATGTCGAATACCACCAAAACCATTTTTACCCAGTTTGGCTGATTAGTTAAAAGCAAGTCAGATATTATTTTGTCTCATGCGTTGTTTTACCATCCGATTTAAGGAAAAGCTGTTAAGTATGTTGAATTTTTCCTTTGCTGCTGCAGATGTAGCCCCTGCACTGGAAGACTGATCATTCCACAAAAGCTCTCGAATATTAAAGTCCCCACTTTATGACAAGATAATCAGTATGGACAGTTTCTAGTGTCTTTGAAAAATCGGTCATGGCAGTTTAAGAACTTGCAGGAGGAAATGAGTACACCGATGATGTTTTTCCATTTGGCAATCTGATCTTGCAGCACACATCCTTGCAAGTGCCGCCATTGAGAAAGCCAACTATCCACAAGACCCACCGCCATGACGACGTCCCTAAAGCTTGAAAAAACCTCAGTGTCGTCAGCATCTAGCCATATTCGGTTTCAAGCACAATGCCTGGTTTTACCATCCATAACAGGTTATGGAAATCTTTCACTTTGTTTTTGATGCTACGACAATTGACTACCAGAAGAGCTACGTCTGCTACAGAGCTACGCGTACGTCGTATAGTTTGCACAACCTGGCCACGACTTTAATTGTACACATTTGTCTATATAAAAACAGTTTATCATATTTCAGATTTACGTGAGCACCATCAGAAGCATTCTTTCTGCAGAATTCCCAGAGAAACTTTCTTTTCCTGCGCACTGCTTCCGAGAAATCTTCTGATGTAGTAATACTGGAGCCTTTTAGCTTCTTAAGCATTGGCTAAGATCGTCTGTATATCACTGTACGTTGAAAACATTGCAATAAGTGGTCGAGGTTTGTCATTCTGCAATCATCCAAGCCTGTGTGCCTGCTCAATATTCACCGACCGTATACACATTGACAGTTGTGAAAAAAATCAAATATTAAGATACGTCCTGATGTGCTACACGACAAATTATGGGCACACAAGATATGCCAGAAACCCACATCACTGGATCGGGGTTCGCCCCACAGTGAGTGCTAATGGAAATGCCACCCACCACTTTCTGTAGACGCTTCAATGGACTACTTTGAATACCTGACGCACTAACAAATATCAACCAGTGAGCGCAGTGCCTCCAACAACCAAGGTGTACAAAAACTAACAAATGACCATCATGAGCTTCAGAGCTAGCAGCCCTTGTTCCCGTTTTCTAGGGATGCCATACATGCAACAAATGCACGGCCAGAAATAAATGTGAATCAGTGTTGAAAAGAGCAAGTTCGAAAACTTGAATTTGTAAACTTTATGTTGCCCCAACCCCACTTACAAAATTTCAACCACTAAAAAATTTCTTGGGAGAATCCTGCACTGAATAGCACCGGTTCCAGGGCATGCAGCATTAAATCATTACACTGTACCTCACACTGATGGCTCCTGTCTGTAAAAGTGCTAAATTATATATTTGTGGTTTCCAAGTATATTGCACATAAGGGTTTCTCATAGTTTAAGCACTTTTGAAACTAGGATTGTAATTTGCATTTTTAATATTAATTTGAACTTTCAGGGAAGTTTATCAGCTTAAGAAGGTTCCTAAGAACTCTCGATGCTTAGAGACAGCTAAGATTCTATTTAATGAGTCACTGAATGACGTAACAGTGTCTATGGCTTTGAATTTTCTTTTCAATTAAGCAACTGTATTATTTGCATAGGGGGTGGTTGCCTTCACTGAAATGTCCGAGCTCTTGCTCATAGTTTGAATGACACAAAACACAAGAGCATACCTCGGTTAAGCTTGCATCGAAGATAAAGCTCCAGGACATCTGTCTCTACAAGCTTTTCAATCTGCAAAGGCGAGGAATGTAAGTACAGGAGCACACTACAAGCACCAAAGTACTCCGTATTGAGTGACATGCCTCACCTCTGAAGACTCAAAGATGCCTCCACTCGGGCACTTGTCATCGGGACATGGTATATAGGCATTGCCATCACGGATGCTGACGGTCAGGTACTGACGCGTGCACTGCAACACAAATACACTTATGCTATGGAAAAGAAAAGCATGTGTAACGCCTTGTAATTGCAAAAATTCATACACAGGGGTTGTGTGCTTGAGCTACCATTTTGACAAGCGTTTTTCGAGGCTGTTCTCTGATGCTGTTGCAGCCTTGAAGAAGTCAAGTCTACTTGTCTGAACGTCGGCTTGAGCAGACAGCTCCTGTTTACAGAATTTTTCATTGAAAGCTTCCGTCTTTCCCTTCCTGCCATACGTAGATTTGTTACTAGAAAAATATTTGACAATTTGAGAATTTGTCATACTGAAATGTTAGAACATTGCAAATGTACAGAATTGGCCACATTAGGAACATCCTTTATAGCACTAAAGGAAAAAAAAAAAAAGGTTGAATTCCATTTCATAGGAATCGTTCATATGGCAAAAGTGAAATACTTCTCCGTAGATGTAGCTGCAGCTCTGTCGGGTATGAAAAAATACGATTTGTGCGTATAATATGTGGATATGATAATAAGTTTTAATAAAGAGATGTGCGTGCCAACAGTTACAAATGATAGTAGATCAAAATGGATGAGACAATGTTAGAAAGACGTGGGCACATGCTGTCAAACTAAGTTTGGCAAGGTTGATAAGACCTAACAACAGCTGCCACAAAACCGATAAGGATCGATAAGATACCATTGTGTCTGGCGAGGTTCATTCGAACTTGATTGTAACGGCATTCTGAACCCTGTGTTCACTTGAGACAAAGAAAAATATCAGAGGCGGTTCCGGGGATCAATAAATCATGTGCACGAACACCGCAAAGACGAAACAAGCAAATAACTTGCACACCTCTAATAATCCGGCAGATTATATCATATGAATGCCGCTCTTCTGTACTCATGTGGACTCTGCATTTTGTTATGGAAAGACATGGTGATGGCACAACGTATGTACTTGAAGCCGCAGGGTGTGGTCTTTTGTGATTTATGTGCTTCTTTTTTGTATCCCTCAGGCCCCTATTTTGGTCACGTGACCCTTCTCGAAAGCGATTTAAAGTAACATTTGATTTATTTATAGTACTATCACGAGGGAAAGAAACACGAACAGCGGAAATTTCGGCCCAGTCGAATTCCAACACACCTTGAATGTCGCTAGACAAATCTGTGCTTTCAGCTGGCTTCACTGTATAGCGCTAGAGTCTTGTTAGGGCTGGCATTATCGTACTGTATTTGCTTATCATATGCCAGTCATGCCTGGCACATGGAGCACTACTGTGGTGCAACAGAACGAGCCAGAGCAAGATTTTAGTGTATACAGTAATACTGGCTGAAAGCACAATTTGGCCTGATAACAATGAAGGCATGTTGGAACTCGACTGAGCCAAAAGCCACACTGTTTGTGTTTCTTTCCATTGCAATAGTAAATCTGGCACTTGTGCTCTTAATGAAACCGAACTAGGAAAGGAGCCAAATGGAGCAACAACAATAGTCTTATTTTGCGCCTTCTGCTGCTGCCAACTTCAAAACCTATAAATCCTTAGCTAAACATACTGCTCATTTTGCGGTAGAGTAGCTTTTGGCAATATTTTGTGTTGCAACACCTAAAAGCCAGTGCAGTAGGTAGGCCCAAACGAACATGTGCTCAAACGCACCTGGAGGCAGAAATAGCATCCGCAGTGCGCCACTCGGTACAGAGCCGACGAGGGCACCACGGTCAAGCAAAGTCTGCACAGTGCCAGCAGGGGCCTCTGGGACGAGGCCTGCTCCACGTCGTAGACGCTCAGTGATCGCTGGGCTCGGGGCGCCTTGCAGCAGGCGCCAGAGTAGGTGTGCGACTTGGGCAGTGAGGCCAGGGGCACCGAGCCGTTGTTGCCAGTGGCCGCCGGCGTCTTACGGTCCCGCGATCGAGACACCAGCCAGCGGAGCAGCGAGCGGCGTTTTTCTCGGGGCTGTTGGGCCATCACCTACGTTTTGTTGAGGAAACAAACATTTTATTGTACAAGAAGACCTGCATGGAGAGAATGGTACACAATAATGCTAGCAAATCGAGGAAAGCGGTAGAACACAAATGCGAACACCTGCAGAAGAAAAAGAAGAGACCGACTTACAGTTCACTATAGCAATATTCAACTGCAAGTCCTAAAGATAACACCTTGATGTAGTTCTACTGACTTTCTAACAGTGATGAGGCTTGGGAGGTGGTTTAAAGAGATCGACCCTCCCTCTTTCCTATGCTCAGGATTAGTATGTGCTTCATTGTACCATGCCAAATGGATTCTTGAGTCTCCTTTCGAATGTTGCTGGTTCGAGTACAGAGAGAGAGAGGTTAATGAAAGAGGTAGAGATAAAAAGGACGCTATTTTCTGGCTCCCGTCGCGAAGGCACAGCTCAGCGCCTTTAGGGATGGGGGGGGGGGGGGGGGAAGTGACCTTGCAAAAGTGCATATCTGCCTAGGCTGTGACATCAGCCGTTGTACTCCCGCATACAGCTACCCAGCATGGCGGCGTTTTTTTAATACGTGAAAAGGGTTAATCTCGTATTATGAAGTTGTAGTCCCACCAAGAGAATAATTCTATAACGAGACTGCAGTACTTGTAAATAAATCAATGAACGAGCACAGCAAAAACACAAGTGTATTTCGTGTTATTGTATTACTCCGCACCACCATTCCACAACATGACGCCCTATCAACTCGCCCAGTTGTCAGTCCTATAGTAATAATTGACGTTTAACGCACCAAAACTGCGATAATGCTATGAGAGATTCCGTAGTGGAGGGCTCCGGAAATTTCTTCTACACAAAGTTGTTTAGCAGCACCTTATGTAAATTCTCGCCTCCAGCGAAAATGGATTTGATTCCATGAGTCAGCGGTCGAGCACCGTGACGGGTCAGTTCGGTTTAGATGCGCTGCAGCGGAATTTCCTTCGAAACAGCGCATGCAGATTCCATCCCCAGTATGGATGCGACTCTCAGCGGCTGCAGTCCGCTATGTAGTTAAACAGCAATAACTACAGTGCTTTTTAAAGGTAGTGTTCGCAGCGTGTGGAAATCAAGCTCATGGACTTGAATTATGTTGCTCTTGAACAAATCAGCGCTGGTAGTAAATCCATACAAACCACCAACTGCGCGCGAAAGAAAATAAAAAAGGGGAGGGAAAAAGGGAAGGTGCGAGAAATCGCCAAAGCTTTCTTTCTTTATTCACAAGTGCAAAGACACGTGCATGGCAAGGCTGTCTGTGAGGTTGTGCAAACTGCTTTCACTGAGGCAATTAATTATTTAACCGCCAAGCCATCCCATGTACGTTTGTACGGCATGTGTCTGACAAAGTGACAGAGATCGCATCACGCAAACTAGACAGCAAAATACATTATGTACATGCTAATTTTAAGGCCCGGGCTATTTAGAAGCTATTTTTAGTTGCACCTAACTGCTCTCAGTGGTGCTTTAGTGGACGTGAGGGGTCTTGTATGATGCATGCAAAGATGCGACGTGTATGCTTGAATATTTTTTTTTTCACTCATACGTGATCACTTTTAACATTTGGTGAGCATCTCGGGCTTCTGCCCAGATGCTGGTCTGCCGCCTTCTTTTCTTACACCCACACTTATTTAGGTGCTTGCTCCTTTTGCTGGGGATTGTCTCTCGTCGTTGCGCCGGTTTGTACGCTGGTGCTCATTGCTCCCGCGAAAAATGCAGCTGCGCGCTTCATTTCAAGAGCGCTCAATAGATGGCGTGCCGCTGCTCAGGCGACGCTTGCTCCACTTTAGGTGCCAGCTCCAGTTTGTTAAGAGACGCTTAGGTGGCCGCACCCATATACAGCGCTTGCTTTCGGCGCACTTTTTTTCTCTTTCGCTGGACATCACTCAGTACGCGTCGATACCACTACCCACTATAAACACCGCAGAAGGCAGGGTGGCGGTGCGGAGGGCTCGCAAGGCGGCTACAGCACAGGCTCGCCGTCAGGACCCTTCTCCGATTTCTCACTACATCCTATAGTTCAAGATCCTCTGGTTTTGTACTTTACAGATCACAAATTGAACCATTATACTAAAATAAAAACGTTCTTCCGAGCTTATGTGAACCGTGAATAAGCTCTGGAACAAAATGCATATACTGCATCAGTATGTAAATATCTGTATATAGTACATTGATATGTAAATAATACTCATTGTGCATATAACGTCTATATACAATTACATTACAATAACTCTCGAGTCATATTTATGTAATGATGATTGAGTATATGTACAGAAGATTCACAATTTACCGTATTTAACCTCTGGAGCAAGCTCCTTCATCATCATTCACTTCGTTGATATGCGGGAACTTTTTTATTTTATTTTTGCGTTACTTGTCATAAGTATTTATTCTATGAGTGGCAATTTTTTTTAAGGTGAAGCTTACATTGAGCCTCACAAGCCTTAAAGAGCGAAACTGGACGATTCTAGGGGCTAATCTGGTTGATTCTATACTCCGTCTCAGAAGTTCCCTTCAGCACTGTGGAGGCTACAAGCCCTTAGAACGAACACTGGCATCGCTGCAGTAGTGACGATGTGACGTCATGGCAAGGACTCGCCTGCTCCGCGGCAACACAAGCCGACAGTCCCTTCTTTCCAAGCGCGCCCCGTACCCACTCTTCCAGTATACAGTGGTGACTTCTCCGATCTCGCAAGGTACAAACTAAAGATATTTATTACTATCAAACATTAACTAAGGGGCTGAAAGTATCAATAATATAGCTTAGGATGAAGAACTCTCGTCTGAACAGATAATCCACTTTGAAAATGGGAGTGCACTGCAGCGAGACATTACAGAGTTTAAGAATTGGGGTCCCAAGGAGCTTGCGACGCGCTAGGGCGCATGCGCAGAACCAAAGCAATCTTTGGCGTTTGCATTCATGTTGACCCAAGGTTAAAAAATCAAAAACTAGGGTGGGCGAGACAAAGCAGACGCAGTGTGAGACACAGCGTTGTATGGCCCGCGTCACGAATAATTTTTAATTTGGGCACAGGTGGTACGCCGTGCATTTGACCCAAGGTAGTTTGCATTTGACCCAGTTCTCAAACTCTGCTGATCCTCCGAACGCAAGAGCAACCTACGCAACGCAGCTTGGGGAACCAGTGCCTTGGGCGCCCTTTTCTCAAACTCTGTTCACCATGGTTTCACGAAATTGGTGCTAAAAAAATATTCGTGCTAGATGGGTCTAACTTATTACAACTTGGCATAGACGACTACCCAATTAAACATACGTGTCGAAGTATTACAAATTAGGATGTTTTGAATTTATTAACAGCACTGTGACTTGCAGAGCAAGTTATGTCTGCCCCAGCAAATAATATATGTCATTTGACAGAATTCGGCTTTCTGATGCAGGAGACTTTAGATGAATCTGTCTGTCATACGCAATCACTTATAATATTCAGAAAATTAAAGTAATGTTGCAACCCACAGATTGGTTTCCAGGATTCTGAGACGTCGGTATACTCGAATCTTATGTACATATTTCT
>NW_027465574.1:15000-22407 GCF_043290135.1 Rhipicephalus microplus | reverse complement strand
ACGTGTGGCATGTTGAGCGTGCCACAAGTCTACGTCGCTCTCAAACCCGCCGAGGTCGTAGAATTTGCGACCCTACTCACGAAATTCCCACCGAGGATACGGCCGCAAACGTACCGCACCTTGGGTAGGCCACGAGTTTGTGCAACACTACGCTGACGGCACAGCACCGAGGTCGTGCGCGCACGCACGGGAAAATTCCGCCGCGGTTTCTGCCGAAAACGTGAGGCACCACGACTCTCCGCAAGTTCGCGTCGACTGCGAAAGACCGAAGTCGTGAACGACGTGTCCGCTACTCGCCGCCGACACGCTGGACACCAAACGTACAACGACTCGACGGCGTCGTAGAGGCCCACGACGCGGTTTTCCTTAACGACGTCTCGGCGTGGCACCGACAGGTTAGAACGGCCGACCAACGTTCCCTGTCCGCCGTTCGGCTCAGTCGAAGGGCTCGGCGACTTCGGCAACGCTGCGAAGCCGCACGGTGACGCACGCCATGTCCCCATTTTTTTTTTTCTTTCTGCGTCTGCCGGGGTGCCCCTATAATAGCAGCGATAAGCACCCAGACCGCCGTGGGTCGCTCGCCCCGGCTGACGTGGTTTTTCGTACTCCTGCGGCGGTCGCCGTCAAGCACGTCCAAATACGCTACTTTCGTGGGCGCATTCACGCTCTTTCGCTTCGCCGGAGTGCCAGCACTCACTCTGCCAAAAACGGCGAACATCCGAGCGGCGGTTCCCACTTTTGCGTCGGCGTCGCAAACCCCGCCCCGGCAGACGAGGTTTGCCGTACTCGTGCGACGGTGGCCGGCGGGCACGTCGAAAGACGCCGATATCGTGCGCGAATTGGCGCACCTTGGCTTCACCGGAGTGCCGCCACTGACTCCTCCAAAAACGGCGAAGATCCGAGCGGCGCTTCCCACTTTCGCATCGGCGTCCCGAACTCCGCCCCGGCTGACGCGGTTTACCGTACTCGTGCGACGGTCGCCGGCGAGCACGTGGAAAGACGCCGATATCGTGCCCGAATCGGCTCCGTTCGGCTTCGCCGGAGTGCCAGCACTGGCTCGGCGAAAGACGACGAACATCCGAGCGACGGTTCTCACTATTGCGTACGCGTCGCAAACCCCGCCCCGGCAGACGCACTTTGCCGTACTCGTGCGACGGTCGCCGGCGAGCACGTAGAAAGACGCCGATATCGTGCCGGAATCGGCCCCGTTTGGCTTCGCCGGAGTGCCAGCACTCACTCGGCCACAAACGGCGAACATCCGAGCGGCGGTTCCCACTTAGCCGTCGGCGTCCCGAACTCCGCCCCGGCAGACGCGGTTGCCGAGCTCGTGCGACTAGCGACCGCGAAGCCGTCTCGCGACGCCGCTTTCGTGCGCGGCTCCCACTGCGACCTGGGTCACCCGAGGTCGACGAGCAAAAAAGAATGTCGAAAAAAATTTTTTTTTTTTTTGCGTCTGCCGGGGTGCCCCTATAATAGCAGCGATAAGCACCCAGACCGCCATGGGTCGCTCGCCCCGGCTGACGTGGTTTTTCGTTTTCCTGCGGTGGTCGTCGTCAAGCACGTCCAAACACGCCACTTTCGTGGGCGCATTCGCGCTCTTTCGCTTCGCCGGAGTGCCAGCACTCACTCTGCCAAAAACGGCGAACATCCGAGCGGCGGTTCCCACTTTTGCGTCGGCGTCGCAAACCCCGCCCCGGCAGACGAGGTTTGCCGTACTCGTGCGACGGTGGCCGGCGGGCACGTCGAAAGACGCCGATATCGTGCGCGAATTGGCGCACCTTGGCTTCACCGGAGTGCCGCCACTGACTCCTCCAAAAACGGCGAAGATCCGAGCGGCGCTTCCCACTTTCGCATCGGCGTCCCGAACTCCGCCCCGGCTGACGCGGTTTACCGTACTCGTGCGACGGTCGCCGGCGAGCACGTGGAAAGACGCCGATATCGTGCCCGAATCGGCTCCGTTCGGCTTCGCCGGATTGCCAGCACTGGCTCGGCGAAAGACGACGAACATCCGAGCGACGGTTCTCACTATTGCGTACGCGTCGCAAACCCCGCCCCGGCAGACGCACTTTGCCGTACTCGTGCGACGGTCGCCGGCGAGCACGTAGAAAGACGCCGATATCGTGCCGGAATCGGCCCCGTTTGGCTTCGCCGGAGTGCCAGCACTCACTCGGCCACAAACGGCGAACATCCGAGCGGCGGTTCCCACTTAGCCGTCGGCGTCCCGAACTCCGCCCCGGCAGACGCGGTTGCCGAGCTCGTGCGACTAGCGACCGCGAAGCCGTCTCGCGACGCCGCTTTCGTGCGCGGCTCCCACTGCGACCTGGGTCACCCGAGGTCGACGAGCAAAAAAGAATGTCGAAAAAAATTTTTTTTTTTTTTTTGCGTCTGCCGGGGTGCCCCTATAATAGCAGCGATAAGCACCCAGACCGCCATGGGTCGCTCGCCCCGGCTGACGTGGTTTTTCGTTTTCCTGCGGTGGTCGTCGTCAAGCACGTCCAAACACGCCACTTTCGTGGGCGCATTCGCGCTCTTTCGCTTCGCCGGAGTGCCAGCACTCACTCTGCCAAAAACGGCGAACATCCTAGTGGCGGTTCCCACTTTTGCGTCGGCGTCGCCAACCCCGCCCCGGCATACGCGGTTTGCCGTACTCGTGCGGCGGTGGCCGGCGGGCACGTCGAAAGACACCGATATCGTGCGCGAGTCGATGCTTCTTGGTCTCGCAGGAGGGCCGCCACTCACTCCTGCAAAAACGGCGAAGATCCGAGCGGCGCTTCCCACTTTTTCGTCGGCGTCGCAAACCTCGCCCCGGCAGACGCGCTTTGCCGTACTCGTGCGACGGTCGCCGGCGAGCACGTCGAAATACGCCGATATCGTGCCCGAATCGGCCCCGTTTCGCTTCGCCGGAGTGCCAGCACTCGCTCGGCCAAAGACGACGAACATCCGAGCGACGGTTCCCACTATTGCGTACGCGTCGCGAACCCCGCCCCGGCAGACGCGGTTTGCCGTACTCGTGCGGCGGTGGCCGGCGGGCACGTCGAAAGACGCCGATATCGTGCACGAATTGGCGCTCCTTGGCTTCACCGGAGTGCCAGCACTCACTCGGCCAAAAACGGCGAACATCCGAGCAGCGGTACCCACTTAGCCGTCGGCATCCCGAACTCCGCGCCGGCTGACGCGGTTGCCGAGCTCGTGCGACTAGCGACCGCGAACGCGTCTCGCGACGCCGCTTTCGTGCGCGGCTCCCATTGCGACCTGGGTTACCCGAGCTCGACCAGCAAAAAAGAAGGTCGAAAATTTTTTTTTTTTTTTCTGCGTCTGCCGGGGTGCCCCTATAATAGCAGCGATAAGCACCCAGACCGCCGTGTGTCGCTCGCCCCGGCTGACGTGGTTTTTCGTACTCCTGCAGCGGTCGCCGTCACGCACGTCCAAATACGCCACTTTCGTGGGCGCATTCGCGCTCTTTCGCGTCGCCGGAGTGCCAGCACTCACTCTGCCAAAAACGGCCAACATCCGAGCGGCGGTTCCCACTTTTGCGTCGGCGTCGTAAACCCCGCCCCGGCAGACGCGGTTTGCCCTACTCGTGCGACGGTCGCCGGCGAGCGCGTCGAAAGACGCCGATATCGTGCGCTAATTGGCGCTCCCTGGCTTCTCCGGAGTGCCGCCACTCACTCCTCCAAAAACGGCGAAGATCCGAGCGGCGTTCTCCACTTTCGCATCGGCGTCCCGAACTCCGCCCGGGCTGACGCGGTTTACCGTACTCGTGCGACGGTCGCCGGCGGGCACGTCGAAAGACGCCGATATCGTGCCGTAATCGGCCCCGTTTGGCTTCGCCCGTGTGCCAGCACTCACTCGGCCAAAAACGGCGAACATCCGAGCAGCGTTTCCCACTTTCGCATCGGCGTCCCGAAGCCCGCCCCGGCAGACGCGGTTTGCCCTACTCGAGCGACGGTCGCCGGCGATCACGTCGAAAGGCGCCGAATTCGTGCACGAATCGATGCTTCTTGGTCTCGCAGGAGGGCCGCCACTCACTCCTGCAAAAACGGCGAAGATCCGAGTTGCGCTTCCCACTTTTTCGTCGGCGTCCCGAACTACGCCCCGGCTGACGCGGTTTACCGTACTCGTGCGACGGTCGCCGGCGGGCACTTCAAAATACGCCGATTTCGTGGGCGCATTCACGCTGTTTCGCTTCCCCGGAGTGCCAACACTCACTCTGCCGAAAGCGGCGATCATCCGAGCGGCGGTTCCCACTTTTGCGTCGGCTTCGCAAACGGCGCCCCGGCAGACGCGCTCGTGCGACGTACTCGTGCGACGGTCGCCGGCGAGCACGTCGAAAGACGCCGATATCGTGCTCGAATCGACCCCGTTTCGCTTCGCCGGAGTGCTGCCAGTCACGGCGCAGAAAACGGCGAACAAGTGTTTTTTTTTTTTTTTTTCCTAGAATTTGTGTTATAGAAGGCACATTTGATATCGGACGATAATTTTCAACTTTATCACGCGCACCGATTTTCGTGTAGAGGTTTGCAAGTTTATGGGAATTTCTCCACTTGGAATAATGCGATTTAGTAGTACTACGAGAACTTCATGGATGTACTCAAGGGTACGGGGCAAGTCAGTTACGTCAACACCTGCAGATTTTTTACACTTCAAACTGAAAATTGTTGGTTGTGAGTCCTCGTGTGATATTAAAGGCCGATTCGCTAACACATAGAACAAAGAAAGAAAGGAAGAAAAAACGCCCGCGCTCGCTCAAGAAACCTGGGTTCGCAACAAGTGGCAACAACAAGCAACCGAGCGAGTGCGCCAAAACCCGTGGCGGCCGAACAAACGCGAAGTCCCAACCGCGTCAGCCGGGGCGGCACGGGACAGGAAAAATCACTTCAGCCGGGGCGGCGGGGCACCGAATAAACCTCGTCACCTCGTCGCAGGATAAAAGAGGAAACAAAAAGTCTAAACAGCGTCTGCTGGAGCGAATGCGTAATAAAACAACAACAACAACAAAAAAAAAAAACACCCGCGCTCAAGAAGTCTGCAATCACCACAAAAGGCGACTGTGACCGAGCAGCGTCAGCCGGGGCCGTGCGGAAACGGAAAAACCGCGACTACCGGGGCGTCGAGGCACCGAAAAATCCACTTCAGCCGCGGCGAAAAAAAAAAACAAAAAGAAAGACGGAGGGGGGGGGGGGGAACCACGTCTGCCGGGGCGAAGGAAAAAAAAAAAACGCGTCTGCCGGGGCGAGCCCGGGTGCGGCACCACCGGGAAAACTGTGGCAAACAGACATGGCGATCGAGTGAGTGGGCCGCCAGCCAGGCTCAGCCAAAAAGTGCAAAGTCCGAACTGCGTCAGCCGGGGCGGCAAAAACCACGTCAGCCGGGGCGGCGCAAAAAACCGCGTCTGCCGGGGCGGCACGAAACCGCGTCAGCCGGGGCGGCGCGAAAACTGCGTCAGCCGGGGCGAAAGAAAAAAAAAAAAAAAACGCGTCTGCCGGGGCGAGCCCGGGTGCGGCACCACCGGGAAAACTGTGGCAAACAGACATGGCGATCGAGTGAGTGGGCCGCCAGCCAGGCACAGCCGAAAAGTGCAAAGTCCGAACCGTGTCAGCCGGGGCGGCAAAAAACCGCGTCAGCCGGGGCGGCGCAAAAAACCGCGTCTGCCGGGGCGGCACGAAACCGCGTCTGCCGGGGCGGCGCGAAAACTGCGTCAGCCGGGGCGAGCCCGGGTGCGGCACCACCGGGAAAACTGTGGCAAACAGACATGGCGATCGAGTGAGTGGGCCGCCAGCCAGGCTCAGCCAAAAAGTGCCAAGTCCGAACTGCGTCAGCCGGGGCGGCAAAAAACCGCGTCAGCCGGGGCGGCGCAAAAAACCGCGTCTGCCGGGGCGGCGCGAAAACCGCGTCTGCCGGGGCGGCGCGAAAACTGCGTCAGCCGGGGCGAAAGAAAAAAAAAAACGCGTCTGCCGGGGCGAGCCCGGGTGCGGCACCACCGGGAAAACTGTGGCAAACAGACATGGCGATCGAGTGAGTGGGCCGCCAGCAAGGCTCAGCCAAAAAGTGCTAAGTCCGAACTGCGTCAGCTGGGGCGGCAAAAAACCGCGTCTGCCGGGGCGGCACGAAACCGCGTCAGCCGGGGCGGCGCGAAAACCGCGTCTGCCGGGGCGGCACGAAACCGCGTCAGCCGGGGCGGCGCGAAAACTGCGTCAGCCGGGGCGAGCCCGGGTGCGGCACCACCGGGAAAACTGTGGCAAACAGACATGGCGATCGAGTGAGTGGGCCGCCAGCCAGGCACAGCCGAAAAGTGCTAAGTCCGAACTGCGTCAGCCGGGGCGGCAAAAACCGCGTCAGCCGGGGCGGCGCGAAAACCGCGTCTGCCGGGGCGGCACGAAACCGCGTCAGCCGGGGCGGCGCGAAAACTGCGTCAGCCGGGGCGAGCCCGGGTGCGGCACCACCGGGAAAACTGTGGCTAACAGACATGGCGATCGAGTGAGTGGGCCACCAGCCAGGCTCAGCCAAAAAGTGCTAAGTCCGAACTGCGTCAGCCGGGGCGGCAAAAACCGCGTCAGCCGGGGCGGCGCAAAAAACCGCGTCTGCCGGGGCGGCACGAAACCGCGTCAGCCGGGGCGGCGCGAAAACTGCGTCAGCCGGGGCGAAAGAAAAAAAAAAAACGCGTCTGCCGGGGCGAGCCCGGGTGCGGCACCACCGGGAAAACTGTGGCAAACAGACATGGCGATCGAGTGAGTGGGCCGCCAGCCAGGCACAGCCGAAAAGTGCCAAGTCCGAACTGCGTCAGCCGGGGCGGCAAAAAACCGCGTCAGCCGGGGCGGCGCAAAAAACCGCGTCTGCCGGGGCGGCACGAAACCGCGTCAGCCGGGGCGGCGCGAAAACTGCGTCAGCCGGGGCGAGCCCGGGTGCGGCACCACCGGGAAAACTGTGGCAAACAGACATGGCGATCGAGTGAGTGGGCCGCCAGCCAGGCTCAGCCAAAAAGTGCCAAGTCCGAACTGCGTCAGCCGGGGCGGCGCAAAAAACCGCGTCTGCCGGGGCGGCGCGAAAACCGCGTCTGCCGGGGCGGCGCGAAAACTGCGTCAGCCGGGGCGAAAGAAAAAAAAAACGCGTCTGCCGGGGCGGCAAAAAACCGCGTCTGCCGGGGCGGCACGAAACCGCGTCAGCCGGGGCGGCGCGAAAACCGCGTCTGCCGGGGCGGCACGAAACCGCGTCAGCCGGGGCGAGCCCGGGTGCGGCACCACCGGGAAAACTGTGGCAAACAGACATGGCGATCGAGTGAGTGGGCCGCCAGCCAGGCACAGCCGAAAAGTGCTAAGTCCGAACTGCGTCAGCCGGGGCGGCAAAAACCGCGTCAGCCGGGGCGGCGCAAAAACCGCGTCTGCCGGGGCGAATGCAAAAAAAACAAAG
>NW_027465574.1:0-7500 GCF_043290135.1 Rhipicephalus microplus | reverse complement strand
CCCGCCTAACCAGAAAATGCCTGCGGTACACCCATTTGGATAAGAGTGCACGCAGATGCGGGCCTCGACGGCTACACATTTCCTCGGGCGGCCGCCTCCCGGCCTCCGTGGAGCGCGGGATGCACGGTCCCATCGACAAGCCTCTCCCGTTTTTACCGTGGCGTCGCGGTTCACCACGGCGGGCGGGTCGGTCTCCTCCGCATAAAAAGGGGGACCCCCGCTTTTTGTTCCACGAAATCGCACAAGCTTTTTTCGCATCCACGGTTTGCCACCGCACACCAAAATGCCGATCCGGCTGCCTACTTTAGCCAACAGGTGGAGCCAGGCGCGCCGTACTTGCGCGGCACTTCCCACGTCCACCGAAGTCGGTGCCAAGGACCACTTTCGGCGCCGGAGCCGCGTACGAGCCTACTCGAGGCGGAAGAACGAAGCCAGCAAGGGCCTGGCCGCAAGTGCGTTCAATTGTCGGGACGTCCAAGTCCCTCGTTCTTCCGTGCTTCCTCTTTCGGCAAGTCGTTGCGGCACCTTCCCAAAGCGCGCAGACCCGCTAATCGCGACGAGCGCGACGTGGCCGTGCCGCCTTTCCCTCGGCAGCAAGCAAAACGCCTGGCAACGTCGACGCTCCCCTAACCGCGATCTCGCACCGTGTTTCGTGTGGCGAATTCAAAAGCCGGCCGGCGCTGCTGCAACCATTACGGTCGGTACGCATACGCCGCGGAGGGCGGGACGGTCATCGGAGCGTGCGGTTCCTCCATCGAGTACTGCGCACCTCGGCCGTCGCATCGCCGTGCCATGACCGGCCGCGCGTCAACGCGAACCGGTGCCAGCGAGATCCCTCGCCTGCAAGAACCGACCGGCAGCCTCCGTCACCCGAGGACGCGGAGGCGCTTGCCGCGGACGGCGGGACGGTATGCACTGGTGCACAGCGGACCCGTCACATCGCCAGTTCCTTGACCGACCGCCGACGCTTGTGCCGTTCCTCTCGTACTTGGCAGTCGCCGCGCGATTGTCGGGTCTCGTTCTTGCACGCTCGAACGGTCGGGAGGGCACTCGGCTGGCGTTTCGGGAACGCGCAGCCTCGCCTTCTACCGACGTAACCACGACTCGCCGTTCGCGCTCCGCCGCTCCTGTTTACAGTACTAGGCGGTCCCGCAGCGGTCGGGTCGCGCATTTCGAGCGCTTCGAGCCACGGTGCAGTGGCGGGTCGAAAGCCGACCTATGAGTGCGTTGCGCCGTTTGTACCCGCGTCCGCCACCTGGCCGACCGTCCAAGGTCGCGGTGTTGGCGTCCGCTGGGCGCAACAATTTGTCACGGGGTGCCGCTCCACATTCAGGCAGCCCCGTGGGGAAAAGCCGACCCCGCGTCCAAACGGGGTCAGCGGCAGAAAGTGTCGGGCGCAGACGCAGCTGAGGCGCTCACCCTTCACAATCCGTTAATGATCCTTCCGCAGGTTCACCTACGGAAACCTTGTTACGACTTTTACTTCCTCTAAATGATCAAGTTTGGTCATCTTTCCAACAGACCGGCGCAACCGAAAGGCCGCGCCGGACATCGGTCCGAAGACCTCACTAAATCATTCAATCGGTAGTAGCGACGGGCGGTGTGTACAAAGGGCAGGGACGTAATCAACGCGAGCTTATGACTCGCGCTTACTGGGAATTCCTCGTTCAAGGGGAACAATTGCAAGCCCCTATCCCAATCACGAAAGAAGTTCCACGGGTTACCCAGTCTTTTCAGACAGGGATAAAGACACGCTGCTTCCTTCAGTGTAGCGCGCGTGCGGCCCCGGACATCTAAGGGCATCACAGACCTGTTATTGCTCTGTTTCGTGCGGCTAGGAGCCGCTTGTCCCTCTAAGAAGGTTGTAAGGTGCTGGGAACCCCGCACCTATTTAATAGGCTAGAGTCTCGTTCGTTATCGGAATTAACCAGACAAATCGCTCCACCAACTAAGAACGGCCATGCACCACCATCCACCGAATCAAGAAAGAGCTCTCAATCTGTCAATCCTCCCAGTGTCCGGGCCGGGTAAGTTTTCCCGTGTTGAGTCAAATTAAGCCGCAGGCTCCACTCCTGGTGGTGCCCTTCCGTCAATTCCTTTAAGTTTCAGCTTTGCAACCATACTTCCCCCGGAACCCAAATACTTTGGTTTCCCGGAAGCTGCCCGCCGAGTCATTTGAGTAACTCAGGCGGATCGCTGGTTGGCATCGTTTATGGTCAGAACTAGGGCGGTATCTGATCGCCTTCGAACCTCTGACTTTCGTTCTTGATCAATGAAAACATTCTTGGCAAATGCTTTCGCAGTAGTTCGTCTTGCGACGGTCCAAGAATTTCACCTCTAGCGCCGCAATACGAATGCCCCCGTCCGTCCCTCTTAATCATTACCTCGTATTCCAAAAACCAACAGAACAGAAACGAGGTCTTGTTCTATTATTCCATGCAAGTTTATTCAGGCGACTCGCCTGCGTTGAGCACTCTAATTTTTTCAAAGTAAAAGCACCGGCCATCTCGAGGCACACAATGAAGTGCACCAAGAAAGAACCGGCATGATGTTCAGTCCGAGCCGTCGCATCGGGTAGATGCACTACTCGTCTGGAACTGAGATCCAACTACGAGCTTTTTAACCGCAGCAGCTTTAGTATACGCTATTGGAGCTGGAATTACCGCGGCTGCTGGCACCAGACTTGCCCTCCAATTGATCCTCGTTAAAGGATTTAGAGTGTACTCATTTCAATTACGGGGCCTCAAAAGAGTCCCGTATTGTTATTTTTCGTCACTACCTCCCCGTGCCGGGAGTGGGTAATTTGCGCGCCTGCTGCCTTCCTTGGATGTGGTAGCCGTTTCTCAGGCTCCCTCTCCGGAATCGAACCCTGATTCTCCGTTACCCGTAACAACCATGGTAAGCAAGTAACCTACCATCGAAAGTTGATAAGGCAGACACTTGAAAGAAACGTCGCCGGCTCGTGGCCATGCGATCAGCACAAAGTTATCCAGAGTCACCACACAATACGGGCCGAAACCCGATCGATCTTGGTCTAATAAAAGCACCCGTTACCCAAAGGGCTCCAGGCTCACTGCATGTATTAGCTCTAGAATTGCCACAGTTATCCAAGTAGGAAGAAACGATCTAAGGAACCATAACTGATTTAATGAGCCATTCGCGGTTTCGCCTTATTTCGGCATGTACTTAGACATGCATGGCTTAATCTTTGAGACAAGCATATGATTACTGGCAGGATCAACCAGGTAATTGTTCGACTGCGCGTCCGTCCTCGCCCTCGGCGGGCCGGACGCAGTCTGTGTGCGGCGGAGGCCACCTTCAGGCGCCCCAACACGCTTATTTTGCACTCCGAGATGACGGCGTTCGAGCTCGCTACGGCACAACCTTCCCGAAAGACGAGTGGGAGCCGTGCGGCAAGAAGCACGTTCATGCTCGCTCTTTTTCGTTGCATCGACTCGGTCGCGCCGTGCGGGTTGCCCAAGCCCGCTGCACTGTCGGTGGACCGGCCGGAACTAGCAACGGAGCCGAGACTGCAAAGCCGCCAGACGACGGGTCACGCCCGCGTCTTCGGCGCTTTCGCATCTGAATCGCCCGAGGACGACACGGAACACACCTCGATATCGTGGTAAAACGGCACCGTCCGACAACCAGCCCCTAACGCATCAAGCGGATGAGGCTGCAGACGACTGCCGTGGATTCCCCTGGAGCAGACCCGAGGACACGCTTGACGAGGCCGAAGCCCGCCGCATATCAGACACCCGGTCGCTTTCGCGTACGCCGCTCACGAGAACCCCCACATAATAGCAGCGATAAGTACCCAGACCTCCTTGGGCCCTAATACGAGCGTACTCGAGAAAATTTCACCGCGGGTGTGCCCCGAAACGTGTGGCATGTTGAGCGTGCCACAAGTCTACGTCGCTCTCAAACCCGCCGAGGTCGTAGAATTTGCGACCCTACTCACGAAATTCCCACCGAGGATACGGCCGCAAACGTACCGCACCTTGGGTAGGCCACGAGTTTGTGCAACACTACGCTGACGGCACAGCACCGAGGTCGTGCGCGCACGCACGGGAAAATTCCGCCGCGGTTTCTGCCGAAAACGTGAGGCACCACGACTCTCCGCAAGTTCGCGTCGACTGCGAAAGACCGAAGTCGTGAACGACGTGTCCGCTACTCGCCGCCGACACGCTGGACACCAAACGTACAACGACTCGACGGCGTCGTAGAGGCCCACGACGCGGTTTTCCTTAACGACGTCTCGGCGTGGCACCGACAGGTTAGAACGGCCGACCAACGTTCCCTGTCCGCCGTTCGGCTCAGTCGAAGGGCTCGGCGACTTCGGCAACGCTGCGAAGCCGCACGGTGACGCACGCCATGTCCCCATTTTTTTTTTTCTTTCTGCGTCTGCCGGGGTGCCCCTATAATAGCAGCGATAAGCACCCAGACCGCCGTGGGTCGCTCGCCCCGGCTGACGTGGTTTTTCGTACTCCTGCGGCGGTCGCCGTCAAGCACGTCCAAATACGCTACTTTCGTGGGCGCATTCACGCTCTTTCGCTTCGCCGGAGTGCCAGCACTCACTCTGCCAAAAACGGCGAACATCCGAGCGGCGGTTCCCACTTTTGCGTTGGCGTCGCAAACCCCGCCCCGGCAGACGAGGTTTGCCGTACTCGTGCGACGGTGGCCGGCGGGCACGTCGAAAGACGCCGATATCGTGCGCGAATTGGCGCACCTTGGCTTCACCGGAGTGCCGCCACTGACTCCTCCAAAAACGGCGAAGATCCGAGCGGCGCTTCCCACTTTCGCATCGGCGTCCCGAACTCCGCCCCGGCTGACGCGGTTTACCGTACTCGTGCGACGGTCGCCGGCGAGCACGTGGAAAGACGCCGATATCGTGCCCGAATCGGCTCCGTTCGGCTTCGCCGGAGTGCCAGCACTGGCTCGGCGAAAGACGACGAACATCCGAGCGACGGTTCTCACTATTGCGTACGCGTCGCAAACCCCGCCCCGGCAGACGCACTTTGCCGTACTCGTGCGACGGTCGCCGGCGAGCACGTAGAAAGACGCCGATATCGTGCCGGAATCGGCCCCGTTTGGCTTCGCCGGAGTGCCAGCACTCACTCGGCCACAAACGGCGAACATCCGAGCGGCGGTTCCCACTTAGCCGTCGGCGTCCCGAACTCCGCCCCGGCAGACGCGGTTGCCGAGCTCGTGCGACTAGCGACCGCGAAGCCGTCTCGCGACGCCGCTTTCGTGCGCGGCTCCCACTGCGACCTGGGTCACCCGAGGTCGACGAGCAAAAAAGAATGTCGAAAAAAATTTTTTTTTTTTTTGCGTCTGCCGGGGTGCCCCTATAATAGCAGCGATAAGCACCCAGACCGCCATGGGTCGCTCGCCCCGGCTGACGTGGTTTTTCGTTTTCCTGCGGTGGTCGTCGTCAAGCACGTCCAAACACGCCACTTTCGTGGGCGCATTCGCGCTCTTTCGCTTCGCCGGAGTGCCAGCACTCACTCTGCCAAAAACGGCGAACATCCGAGCGGCGGTTCCCACTTTTGCGTCGGCGTCGCAAACCCCGCCCCGGCAGACGAGGTTTGCCGTACTCGTGCGACGGTGGCCGGCGGGCACGTCGAAAGACGCCGATATCGTGCGCGAATTGGCGCACCTTGGCTTCACCGGAGTGCCGCCACTGACTCCTCCAAAAACGGCGAAGATCCGAGCGGCGCTTCCCACTTTCGCATCGGCGTCCCGAACTCCGCCCCGGCTGACGCGGTTTACCGTACTCGTGCGACGGTCGCCGGCGAGCACGTGGAAAGACGCCGATATCGTGCCCGAATCGGCTCCGTTCGGCTTCGCCGGATTGCCAGCACTGGCTCGGCGAAAGACGACGAACATCCGAGCGACGGTTCTCACTATTGCGTACGCGTCGCAAACCCCGCCCCGGCAGACGCACTTTGCCGTACTCGTGCGACGGTCGCCGGCGAGCACGTAGAAAGACGCCGATATCGTGCCGGAATCGGCCCCGTTTGGCTTCGCCGGAGTGCCAGCACTCACTCGGCCACAAACGGCGAACATCCGAGCGGCGGTTCCCACTTAGCCGTCGGCGTCCCGAACTCCGCCCCGGCAGACGCGGTTGCCGAGCTCGTGCGACTAGCGACCGCGAAGCCGTCTCGCGACGCCGCTTTCGTGCGCGGCTCCCACTGCGACCTGGGTCACCCGAGGTCGACGAGCAAAAAAGAATGTCGAAAAAAATTTTTTTTTTTTTTTTGCGTCTGCCGGGGTGCCCCTATAATAGCAGCGATAAGCACCCAGACCGCCATGGGTCGCTCGCCCCGGCTGACGTGGTTTTTCGTTTTCCTGCGGTGGTCGTCGTCAAGCACGTCCAAACACGCCACTTTCGTGGGCGCATTCGCGCTCTTTCGCTTCGCCGGAGTGCCAGCACTCACTCTGCCAAAAACGGCGAACATCCTAGTGGCGGTTCCCACTTTTGCGTCGGCGTCGCCAACCCCGCCCCGGCATACGCGGTTTGCCGTACTCGTGCGGCGGTGGCCGGCGGGCACGTCGAAAGACACCGATATCGTGCGCGAGTCGATGCTTCTTGGTCTCGCAGGAGGGCCGCCACTCACTCCTGCAAAAACGGCGAAGATCCGAGCGGCGCTTCCCACTTTTTCGTCGGCGTCGCAAACCTCGCCCCGGCAGACGCGCTTTGCCGTACTCGTGCGACGGTCGCCGGCGAGCACGTCGAAATACGCCGATATCGTGCCCGAATCGGCCCCGTTTCGCTTCGCCGGAGTGCCAGCACTCGCTCGGCCAAAGACGACGAACATCCGAGCGACGGTTCCCACTATTGCGTACGCGTCGCGAACCCCGCCCCGGCAGACGCGGTTTGCCGTACTCGTGCGGCGGTGGCCGGCGGGCACGTCGAAAGACGCCGATATCGTGCACGAATTGGCGCTCCTTGGCTTCACCGGAGTGCCAGCACTCACTCGGCCAAAAACGGCGAACATCCGAGCAGCGGTACCCACTTAGCCGTCGGCATCCCGAACTCCGCGCCGGCTGACGCGGTTGCCGAGCTCGTGCGACTAGCGACCGCGAACGCGTCTCGCGACGCCGCTTTCGTGCGCGGCTCCCATTGCGACCTGGGTTACCCGAGCTCGACCAGCAAAAAAGAAGGTCGAAAATTTTTTTTTTTTTTTCTGCGTCTGCCGGGGTGCCCCTATAATAGCAGCGATAAGCACCCAGACCGCCGTGTGTCGCTCGCCCCGGCTGACGTGGTTTTTCGTACTCCTGCAGCGGTCGCCGTCACGCACGTCCAAATACGCCACTTTCGTGGGCGCATTCGCGCTCTTTCGCGTCGCCGGAGTGCCAGCACTCACTCTGCCAAAAACGGCCAACATCCGAGCGGCGGTTCCCACTTTTGCGTCGGCGTCGTAAACCCCGCCCCGGCAGACGCGGTTTGCCCTACTCGTGCGACGGTCGCCGGCGAGCGCGTCGAAAGACGCCGAT
>NW_027465573.1:10000-22409 GCF_043290135.1 Rhipicephalus microplus | reverse complement strand
ACCAAAACAAAGAGAGGCCATAGTGGTGAGATCAAGCACACACGGAGCAGAGGAGCTATCAAAATTGATAGCACGTAACATCGACCCGTGCTCCCTCGGACTCAGAGATGTGGAAATGCGACCAGTTAGGAGCGGGGTGGTGATTTCATCCACCTCAAAAGAGGCAATCGCCTCGCTCCAGAAGGAACTGCAAAGTAATGAAGCCACTGGGAAAGCAATTGAGGTGACGCAGGCAAGAAAGCGGCTACCGCAGATAAAAGTAGTCGGAATTAGTGAGGAATTATCAGACGAAGAAATCAAGGCGTGCTTGATAACCCAAAATGATCTGCGATGCACTTCAGATGACTTTGTCCTCACCAAGTCATGGAAGGGAAGGGCGGGAATAACCAAGTGCTTCGATATCACTGTGCGAGCCAGCGAAGCGTTGAAGGGGCGGTCACACCTCAACATCAAGTGGACCCGCTGTCGCTTCTTCGACAACACATTCATCCCACGCTGTAAAAATTGCGCTCAGGCCGGGCACGTCGAGAAGTTCTGCAGGGGGCAGCCAAGGTGCACTGACTGCGGGGGGGCACACCATCTCAGGCAGTGCAAGAGCACAGAGAAAAACTGCTGTGCCTGTGAACGCGAACTCCCCCTTGCGAACAGAGACCACTCGTTCTTGAGCCTGGACTGCCCGGTGTTTAAAGAGGCACAGGCAAGACGGACCAGAGAAATAATAGCCCATCTATAAAGGTATAAAGGCTTAACCGAAATACAAACCAGAGAAGAAGGTCCTAAAACCGATAAGTAAGAGAAAGGGGAAAGGGGAAAGGAGAACACAAACAACATGAACAGTACGCAATCACTGAGCATACTTCAAATAAACCTAGGCCGCTCATTCCAAGCAACAAAGAACATTAACGTCACTCACTTAGATCACAAACAAGACATCTCTTTTTTACAAGAACCATACTTTTTAAAAAACAAAGTAATAGGTTTCCCATTAAAAACTCGAATTATACAGGGCAGCGACAATCCAAAAACCGCAACAATAATACATAATGAAAACATCGAAATATTTCCTATGAGAACAACACAAACAATGATAATTGTTAAGCTAACCTGGAACAACGTAGAGTTAATAACAATAAACTGTTACTTCCCACCACAGACAGATACACTACCTCTAATACTAGAAATTGAACAATTCCTAAGACAAATCCAGCCAGGAGAAAATGTACTCCTGGTAGGTGACTTTAATTCTAAAAACACAATATGGGGAGGAGAGGTAACAGACAAGAGAGGTTTGGAATTAGCAGAATTTGTAAACCGCCACGACCTCAATGTGCTCAATGATCCCCAGTCCCAGCCAACTTTTCAAACAAAAAACGGAAGGAGCTGGATAGATCTCACAATTTGTTCCACGCCATTGCTCAGACAATTAAGAACTTGGGAGGTGATGGACGAGGAAAGCGGCAGCGATCACCGGTACATCAAAGTGGAATTTTTTGAGATCACCAGCACAAAAGAGAAACGTCTTACCAAAATGGGCGAAAAGAAGGTATTGGACGCATTATGTCGAGACTTATGGATCAAGGATACGGCACAAAGAAAAATAGAAAACAAGAACCAACTAGAAATTATAGTGACCCAGTTTTACAAAAAAATAGAAGACTTAAAAAAGAAATTTGCAAAGAACGTGAAGAAAGTAGATCAAAAACAAAAGCCGTGGTGGAAGCCAGAGTTAGAAATTCAAAGGAAAAAAGTACGAGCGATGCGAAGGCGATACCAAAGATGCACCGATGACCTGAGGAGTCACTTTAAATCACTTTACCTCGAAGGACTCAAACAATATCAGAAAGAAATACAGGACGCCAAGAATAAATCCTGGAAGGATTATTGCAGTAAGCAGGACAAGAACCCCTTCTCCCTTCCATACAAAATAGCGGCTGATAAAATAAAAAGAGAGGTAGTCTTCCAGAGTCTCATAAAAGAAAATGGAGAAGAAACAAAGACCAAAGAGGAAACCGTTCGATATATATTGCAAAACCTCTACGGAACTGAAGCTACCACCTCGGAAACAATGCAAAACGACAGCATCCATAAGGAAACAGAAGACGACGCAAGGGAGATTATTGAACTAACCGAACTGGAAGTCGACCACGTTATAAATAATATTAGAAGGAAGATCAGCCCAGGACCCGACCAGATAAATACCGGATTTATGCAATCACTCTACCACGCGCACAAGCAATTCTTTATTAAGATATTCAATGCAGCACTCCAATTCGGACATTTCCCTTCTGCCTGGAAAACATCAAAAGTCATTCTAATCCCCAAAAGCAGAGAACACAGCCCGCAGGCAGCACACAAATTTAGACCCATTGCCATAAATTCTATACTCGGGAAAATCTTCGAAAAGCTGCTATATCATCGTCTCTATTATTACTTTGAAACAAATAATCTCTTCCCGGACAATCAATTTGGATTTACAAATGGCAAATCGGCCATCACCGCACTGTATAAACTAAAACGGGACATAGTACATTCCCTTGAAAACAAAGACAACATCATAGTAATTTCATTAGACATAACCAACGCATTTGGAAATATAATTGTCGATAGAGTAAAAAAAAGATTTAGGGATTTAGAAATACCCAAGGATCTGAGTCAATTGGTATTGCACATGCTAGAAGATAGATCAATCAGTTATGAACTGGGGAAAAACAAAATACAGCTAAAGCTAAACAAAGGAGCACCACAAGGCTCCCCCTTAAGTCCGTTTCTATGGAATGTAATTGTTTCCGAATTGTTAGTGGCAGTAATGCCAGAAACTACCACAATACAAGCATTCGCGGATGATTTAACACTAGTGGTTAGGGGTAAAAGTAGAGCCAAACTAGAAGCGGAGGCGGCGAAGGCACTGACGATCATACACGAATGGAGCACCCGGAATGAGCTGAACTTCAGCCTGGAGAAATGTGAATTCATCAACCTAGGGGCCGCGTACAAGAATAGATCTCCAGTCATTAAAATTAATGGCATTTCAATTAAGAGAGTCCAACAAACGAAAATTTTGGGGGTGATATTCGACAGCAAACTTTCGTTTATACCACATTTAAAAATGGTGAAGCAAAGAATCCAAAGGATCACGTCTGGTCTGGCACATTTTACAGGAATGAACTGGGGCATGACACCAAAACACCTCCGACAAATCTACTTACGGGGAATCGAACGCATGATAGTATATGGCTCTCCAATATGGTACCCGGCAATATCCGCACGGAACAAAAATAACACAGAGAAGATAAATAGACTGAAGGCAATTCAGAGAATCCCCTTGTCAAAAATTGCTAAATCTTTTCATACAGTATCGAACGCAGCTCTAAATATTGTCTGCAACATTCCCCCGGTACACATAACAATAGAAAGAGAAAACACAATTTTTAACATCATTCATGGAGACGGAACATTCGTGTTTAATGGTCAGGCTTTCGGGAAAGAAGATATCGCCACCAAGATTCGGCCATTCCAAACACACCCAGCAAAAAAGAAAAAATATGACTACTCAAAGTCAATCGAGGCAACCGACTACAGCTTCTATACCGACGGATCGGCTATGGAAAACAAAATTGGCGCAGCCTTCGTCATCATAGACAAGTTGGGCAGAACAATAAAATACAAACAAATGAAACTTCCAGAGCACTCAAACAATTTCGAAGCTGAGACTGTAGCTATCTATGAAGCCATAAAAGAAATGGGCACAATGAGCCAAATTCATACATACCAGATAGTAACAGACAGTTTATCAACACTAGAAGCTCTCAAAAACCCAAATAACACGAACCCATTCGTTCATAAAATTAGACAACAACTAAACCAATTAGAAAATATTAAAGTAAGACTTGTATATACGCCGGCTCACATGGGAACTACAGGTAACGAGCTTGCCGACCAATTGGCTAAGGAGGCGACCAAAGAGGGCGAAGAATACTCAGTTCCAATGTCAATATCATTCATCAAAAATGAACTTCGAAAACAAGGCAGGCATGAATGGAATAAATACTGGAATCTGCAAGGCAAAGATTCATACACTTATCAATGGATAAAGAACACACAACTCATCCCAACATCTTTCCCACCGAATTACTGGTTAGTACAGGCAGTTACAGGACATGGCCGATTCCCCTTTTATTTCAAGCGATTTGCCATAACAGACCATGAGCAATGTGTGTGCGGAGTTGAAGCACCATCATTCGACCACTACTTAGACTTATGCAAATTAACAGCCAAGGAAATTAAAAAATTGAAACAAAAATACACCAAACCATCTAACTCCAAACTGGAGATGATTGGGGACAAAGAAAGCGTTGAAGTGATAGAGGAAATAGTTCAGAAAATAAACGAAAAAATTGTACAAGCATAACCATGCATCAGTGCTCATTGGGACTGGAAAAATGAAAATATGAGTCATGAGAAAAAAAAAGAAAAAAAAATAAAAATAAGGAAATTCTCTCACAACAAACCCAACTAAATAACTCCCCTCCGTGGCTTAATTTCGTCGTTGGGAGGGGCAATCACTGCACGAATTTACATGGATTCGCACCATGGTATACTTCTTGACACGGAAAACATCAAGTGCCACGTTCCTTTATCACCGCAATGGGTTGTTGGTAGATCTGAACCAAAGAGTTCACCAATAGATCCCAGACCCGAACTTCACCAATAAGCGGGGTTGTTGGTTGATCATGGGCACCGAACCCCACCTAGGATCCCAGACCCACGCTTTCAAGTGCAGGGTGGCAGGTCGATCAAGGACATTATGTCCCATCTGGACCAAAGAGACCACCAATAGATCCCAGACCCGAACTTCACCAATAAGCGGGGTTGTTGGTAGATCACGGGCACCGAACCCTACCTAGGATCCCAGACCCACGCTCCCACGAGCGGGGTCGTCGGTCGATCAAGGACATTATGTCCCAAGCCAAGATCCCAGACCCACGCAATCTCCACGAAGGAGCATCAGCAGGAAAAAAAAGGAACAACACGGCACAATCAAAGGTACTCAGGAGGAGAGTCGTGCACTCACCCCCGGCTGGCATGTTTGGGCCACGGAGGCACTGAAATAACAAACATTTAAATTACCCCAATTCAACTTCAACCATAAACATTTCTCTCCCAGTGAGCACCAAATTCAAACACAAAGAATCACTTCAGGAATTGTGAGGCCAACAGAGATTAGGGCGAAGGGGAAAACCAGGAAAATATAAAGGGGCGACACAATTAAAAGATAGAGCAGCCGCGCAACTGAACGCCACACAATATTCTACATTATAGGAGTTTGCCGCTAGTGAACGGAATCACAGACGAATAGGAAAGGGAAAGAGGAAAAGAGCAGGAACATGAACAAACAATAAAGAAAAGACAAGAGAAAAAAAAAGAACTACTGAAGCAAGATCATAGAATATCAACCAAGTTCGAGTAACAGAACCGATTGGCCGGCAAGCAAATCAACATACATGGCAGGAACAAAACAAACAAAACCCACACAAAAGAGGTAACGAAACAGGTCCCACCAGCCCTAAAATCCTAACTATCTCACCTTAGAGCTTCCACGACAGGTAAGAGCACCCTACCCACACATAGCTAGAAAACACCACCTAAATTAGGATAACATTACACACACATTCGGTCGACAACGACACCACATTAGGAGCAAAGGGTGGGATGGGAGGGTAAGCAGATGAATAATAGGTGAGGGCTACAGCTTTGAGGGGGACATAGGGAAGGGTGGTGAGATCCGGTGTTAAATGGGGAGGGGGAGGGGGGGATAAAGCAGAGGCAGCACCTGCTGCCTCTGCTCGTGGTAAAAAAAGTCTTTTTGAGGACGCAGGAGACAACAGGATCTCAGGGAGCAACCTGAGAATGAATCTGGGCGAAGGACACGCAGAATACGGCGGAGCAGGTGACGAGAACGAGGTTTCGGGCACGAAGACCGCGGCCAAACAGCAGACACACAGAGAGCCGATGGAGAAAGGCCGTGCAGGAGTACAGCGGAGCAAGAGCCATGAGAAGAACCACGCATCAAGATGTCAAAATGTGAAGAAAGAAGTAACCATGTATCAAGATTGAACTAAACATAAAAATAAACACCTGCTGTCTGGGTCCGCTTCCGTGGCTGGGGTGACTCTAGATGGTAGATTACATTTTTTCTTTTTTTTTTCTTTTTTTTTCCTTTTAAAAACAAAAATTTTCTTTTGGCGGAAGCCCTATTCGTTTATTTTTAATTGATTCAAGCCTGTTATACCACGGTGGCACGGGCAGAGGCACATTATTTTATGTTCTTTTATCACTGCCTCAACATAACTTTTGTCCCTATCTACTACTGCCGCCAGGGGGCCCGAGTGGATCCGGCCAGCCATTCTCACAGGAGCGAGTTTTTCAAGGTTTTCGACAACAAAAAGAGTGAGTACGCTAAAACCTTTGCACACTCCTCTACTATAAAGTGACCGAGACCACCCGGGTGCCGAAAACCGCACGAAAATCGGCCAAGGAACGCCAAAAATCCGAGTTTTCATCGATGTAAACAGCCTCTTGGCGGCCATTACACAAGGAACACCCAAAACTCGACGATAACAGCAAATCCGCGGCTGATTTCGGCTGAATTCCGGTGCCGGGAGAGTCCTGGGGAGTATCCGAAGATAGGACAGCCAGTTTTGCGCGGGGATCTAGGGCGAAACGTCTGAAAATCGCCGGTTTTCCGACCGAAGTGAGTCCAGTTTCCCGCCAAAACATGGGCGCGGCCATATTGGATTGAGGTCACATTTTCGCCAAAAGTGGAATAACTTTGGAACGAAAGGTCGCAGGAAGACAAAACTGGTATCATTTTGATCAGAAAAAAGTGCTAATAGTGATAGGAAAAAACGCGGTGTTCCTACGTTAACTCTAACACCAAAATCCGGAACCCCCCTATTACCAGGGTTGAAAACCTGCACATTGTGGCCAGGTTGAGCAACTGGATTAAACCAAATTTGGCGGAACTAGGAAATTCTTGCTGAAAACGCTCGGAACCAAGTCCTGGTGCCACAGAACAGCAGAATTATTCTTCTCAGTTCAAGGGGGCCACAAAAGAACAAGGAATTTCAACTTTCCTGACCATTTTCTACAGTTAGACAAAAACAGCAAATCCGAGGCTGGTTTCGGTTCTTTTCTGGAGCCGGCAGTTCTGGAAGTGCTTGAAGACTGGATACACGCTTTTGCTAGTAGTTCTGGGGCGAAACGACAGGAATTGACATTTTCCGAATGTTCTGAGTTCGGATTCCCGTCAAAATGAGAGGCGGCCATCTTTGATTGAACACTTCACGCCAAAGGTAGAATAACTCCGGAACGAATCCCCGTAGAGAGACAAAACTGGTATCTATCTGTTTAGCGGAAAACGCCAACAGAGACAGGAAAAGCGCGGCGCCTCTACGCTGCCAAGAACACCTAAAACCGGCAACCTCTACTACCAAGGTTGAGGAACATCTCTGGCGATACCAGAACAAGTTAAAAAGGAGTAACTTTCTTCCAGACGGCAAACAACGGCTTCGAAGGCACAAACCCTTCTCTTGGAACACAGCGTGGAGATTAGGAGAAGATGTTGAAACCCAAGGGGATGAGAACGGAAACCCAGAAACAAGGACTGGAGGGAAGAGGACCTCTACAAACGGCAAACCCAGCAGTGGGGCCTACGTCAAAGGTCCTAAAAAACACAGGAAGCAATGACGACTCTGCAATTACAGACCCCACGCAAGGGGCGAAGACAGACAAGATACAGAAGAAGAAGACCAAGAGGGTGGAACAAAAACAAGTGACCAACAAAGAAGAGAAGGCAAAGAAAGAAGAACCACAAGGAGCGATGCCCGCCAAAGCTTCTCTTGAAACAGATTGGTGGAGCCCAACCGAGAATGACCAGGTAGAGGGAGGCAGCCGAGGAACCGAAACCGAAGAAGCTGAAGGAGGAGAGGTCCACCCTCAAACACAAACGGCTGCTAACGAAGGAGCGCTAGACAACTGGGACGAAGACAGAAATTCACAATCGTCACTCCCAACCAGCCGCGGAGAAAAGGGTACAGTTTTGTCTAGACTTTCCAAAGCAGACAAGAACACTATGAGGGCTCTCATTAAAATCTCTACATTGACGGGCGGCGACGAGGCGGTAGCCCAGCAGATTGAAGCGATAATCTCCGAACAAGCTAAATTGAAAAACCTGTTAATGGAACAGGCCCAACAGATTGCGTTCCAAAAAGGCAGGATCGAAGAATTGGAGAAAAGAAGACAAGAAGAACTACTCGAACAAAGGGAAGAGCCAACACAGAGCAACACTCCCGCAACCGAGAGCCGACCAACCTATGCTCTGGTGGTATCTTCCGGAACAATGGAGAAAAAAGAGGTCGCATCGCTTCTGAGGCAGCGGGTGGATCCCCTCGACCTGGGAATCCAAGAAGCAACAATTCGGCCAGGGAGAGAGGGAATTGTCGTGATGACGAAGTCAAAAGAAGACTCAGCTAAGATTCTCCAGTTCATTCAGAAGGACAGAGAACTGAGAAATGTTGAAGCCAAGCTCCCAAAGGAGAACAGGATCCATAAGAAAATAATTGGACTCGAGGATGAAATTGACGAGGTCAATCTCCCAGCCCGAATCATCAGGCAAAACCGTTTGGTGTGCTCGCCAGAAGACATAACAATAAAGAAGACATGGCCGGGCAAGAGAGGCAAGACAGTGATTCTTGCCCTAAATCGAAGTGCAAACAAAGCAATCGGAAGCCGAACTGCACTGAACATCGGCTGGTCACGATGCCCGATCTTTGACGACATCTTTTGGCCCAGATGCACAAGATGCGCCATGCACGGCCACATTGCTCCCGATTGCGATGGCCCCCAGCGCTGCATTAACTGTGGCCAACGAGGTCACTACCAAAGAGAATGTGAAGCAGAATCGCACTGCAACATCTGCGAGACTGAGGGTCGCACGGAGACAGATCATTCTATGATGTCCAGGGAATGCCCGGTATACATAACAAAGGTACAGGCCGAGAAAGGCAAAATTCTAGCTAGACTAAACTAAGAGTACCCAACACACAGGCACAATGGCGAATAGCACTGAAATACAAATAATACAGGTAAATTTAGGCAGGGCATTTAAGGCAAATCAGTCACTAAACAATTTTCAACAAGAAGAAGAATTCGACATATCTGTACTCCAAGAACCATATTCGCTCAACAACAAAATCATAGGGTTTCCGCTAAAGCATAAAGTTATAGCCAACAACAAAGACCCGAAGACAGCCATCATAATACACAAAGAAAATATAACCGCTTTCCCAATTATTATAGAACAAAAACTAATAGCAGTCAAGATAAATAAAGGTGAAAGAGAATTGGTAATTATCAACTGCTACTGTCCTCCGAATGAAAACGTCGAGCTGGCAATGTCAGCAATAGGAAACATTTTACAGAAATTTATAGACATTAACACGATAATAATGGGTGACTTCAACTCAAAACATCAAATTTGGGGAAGCACGGAGACGGATGAGAAAGGTGAAAAAGTATTAGAATTCACAGTATTACACAACCTGACATTATTAAATGCCAAAGAATCACCTCCGACATTTAAAACAAGTAGGGCGAGGGGTTGGATTGACCTCACCATATGTGACGCAAACCTAAACCAGGATATTAAAAGCTGGGAAGTACTTAAAACCTATAATCACAGCGATCACAGATACATTAAAGTTGTTATTAAAAATGAAGAACTTCCAGAGGAATATGGCCTAACGTTAAAAGGGCAAACAAAAGTCATGGAAAAGTTGCAAATTGATCCCTGGTTTGAGGAAGTCCAGGGGAAAATAAACACGAAGGAAAGTATTGAAGAAATAGTGAATACGCTACACGAGAAAATCGAGAAACTTAAGAAGGAATTCAGTAAAAAGAAAAAACCTTCTAAACAAAAACCGAATACTTGGTGGTCAAGAGACCTAGAAATTGAAAGGAAGAGAGTCAGAGCACTACGAAGGAGGTATCAAAAGGCGAAAGGGGATATCAGAGAACAATACAAAAAGGAATACTATAAAGAACATGACACGTATAACAACATGATAGAACAGGCTAAAAACAACAGTTGGAAAACTCTATGTACTAAGGCTACGAAAAATCCATTCATCCTACCGTATAAAATTGCACGAAATAAGATGAAAACCAAGGTTATGTTTAGAAGCATCACAAAAGAAAATGGAGAAGTCACAAAGACTCTTCAGGAAACAATAGAACACATTCTAGGAAATTTATACCCTAACTGCATGGAAAATGACGAGCCAGGACACAGTCAAATACAATCAAGCAACGACACAATAAACAATAACAAACAGGGAGGAAATTGGACATCGGGAGCAGAAATGAGAGAAAGAAATTTACCCAGTGATGACCTCCCATTTACAGAGATTGAAGTAACGCAGATAGTAAAAAATCTGAGGAAAGATGTAACCCCCGGACCAGACAACCTAAAAACTAACCTCATACAAGTGATGTATGAAAGGCATAAGACTTTCTTTGTCAATCTTTTTAATGCATGCTTAAAGCACGGACATTTTCCTCAAAGATGGAAAGAATCTAAAATTATATTGATTCCAAAAGGGAACGGAGAGGACAAATCCGAGGAAAACAAATATCGCCCAATAGCTATTAACTCGATTTTGGGAAAAATATTAGAAAAGCTCATAAAAGATAGAATCTATTATTTCTTGTTTAAAAATCACCATTTTAACAAAAAACAATTTGGATTTACCCATGGGACATCAACAACCACGGCATTGGAAGAAATAATCAAACGAATAAACCAAGCGAAAATTGATAAGCTAAACAGCATGCTAATAGCACTAGATATTAAAAACGCATTCAATTCTATAAAACCCGAAGTAGTTATTCAGAAATTAGAAGAATATAAGTGTCCCAACAACCTAATAAAACTAGCGGACAATATTCTACGGAACAGGAAAATAATCTATGAAACAGATGGAGTAAAAATTAAGAAAACACTAACTTCAGGTTCCCCACAGGGGTCACCTTTAAGCCCACTCTGTTGGAATATAACAATAGGCGACCTATTAGAAACTCAGCTTCAAGAAGGAGTACACATCCAAGCCTTTGCGGACGACGTGGTGTTACACATAAAGTTCCGCTCAAGAAAAGAGGTGGAGGAAAAAGCTACGAAGGCACTAACACTAATAAATCAGTGGGCACATCAAAAAGGAATAACCCTGAATAAGGAAAAATCGGAATATATGATAATCGGAAAGCAGTACATTAGCCATCAACCCCAAATAAAAATCGGACAGGATAAAATCAAAATGGTTAACGAAATGAAAATTCTAGGGGTGGTCTTGGACACAAAACTAACATTCCTCCCACATCTAAAATACTTAAAAAGAAAAGTAGACGAAGTCACGTATAATTTAAGTCGTACAATAAAAGACGACAAACATACAAATAGAAACACACTACAGTTAATATATAAAAGGGGTATAGAACGAATGGTTACATACGCCTCCCCAGCATGGTATAGCCGAAAAACCATTTTTATTAAAAAACTGAAATCAATCCAAAGATTACCTTTATTATTAATAACTAAATCATTCAAAACAACATCAAATCTTTCACTCAACATATTAGCAAACATTCCACCTCTCCATTTGACAATCGAAAAAGAAAACGAATTACACTACATACTTAAGAAAGGAAAGAACTTCACATGGCAACAGAAAGTATACACCGAAAACGAAATAATGAAGAAACACGACCAATGGCAAGATCATCCAGCAAATAAAGTTAGCATACCCTTTGGAACAACAGAGGAAGAAGCAGACTTCAAAATATACACAGACGGATCAAAGAAAGAAAAAGAAACAGGAGCGGCATTTATAATACTAAACAAAGATAACCAAATCCAAACAGTGAAAAAATATAAACTTCCAGAACACAGCAGTAATTACGAGGCTGAGATCATTGCAATCCAGAAAGCAATAGAACATATCTGGCCTCTACAAGCTTTCGTTAAATACCAGCTTTTTACAGACAGCCAATCTGCACTTCTGGCAATAAAAAATCCAGATAACCTAAATCCAATTATTTGTAACATCAGGAAAACCTTAAGCCAAACACAAAGTAAAGATATTAAACTGACCTACGTAAAAGCACACAGTGGGAATATAGGGAACACATTAGCCGACGAATGCGCAAAAGAAGCGAGCAAAGACGGAGAGGAAATATTTGTTCCCATAACGAAAACAGTTATAGCAAAAGAATTAAAGAAAAAGTTAAACGACGAGTGGAATGAATTATGGAAGAAAGAAGGCAAGCATAGCTACACATTTACATGGATAAGAAATAC
>NW_027465573.1:0-5000 GCF_043290135.1 Rhipicephalus microplus | reverse complement strand
CTCGCCCCGGCTGACGCAGTTTTCGCGCCGCCCCGGCTGACGCGGTTTCGTGCCGCCCCGGCAGACGCGGTTTTCGCGCCGCCCCGGCTGACGCGGTTTCGTGCCGCCCCGGCAGACGCAGTTCGGACTTAGCACTTTTCGGCTGTGCCTGGCTGGCGGCCCACTCACTCAATCGCCATGTCTGTTTGCCACAGTTTTCCCGGTGGTGCCGCACCCGGGCTCGCCCCGGCTGACGCAGTTTTCGCGCCGCCCCGGCTGACGCGGTTTCGTGCCGCCCCGGCAGACGCGGTTTTCGCGCCGCCCCGGCTGACGCGGTTTCGTGCCGCCCCGGCAGACGCAGTTCGGACTTAGCACTTTTCGGCTGTGCCTGGCTGGCGGCCCACTCACTCGATCGCCATGTCTGTTTGCCACAGTTTTCCCGGTGGTGCCGCACCCGGGCTCGCCCCGGCAGACGCGTTTTTTTTTTTTCTTTCGCCCCGGCTGACGCAGTTTTCGCGCCGCCCCGGCTGACGCGGTTTCGTGCCGCCCCGGCAGACGCGGTTTTTTGCGCCGCCCCGGCTGACGCGGTTTTTGCCGCCCCGGCTGACGCAGTTCGGACTTAGCACTTTTCGGCTGTGCCTGGCTGGCGGCCCACTCACTCGATCGCCATGTCTGTTTGCCACAGTTTTCCCGGTGGTGCCGCACCCGGGCTCGCCCCGGCTGACGCAGTTTTCGCGCCGCCCCGGCTGACGCGGTTTCGTGCCGCCCCGGCAGACGCGGTTTTCGCGCCGCCCCGGCTGACGCGGTTTCGTGCCGCCCCGGCAGACGCAGTTCGGACTTAGCACTTTTCGGCTGTGCCTGGCTGGCGGCCCACTCACTCGATCGCCATGTCTGTTTGCCACAGTTTTCCCGGTGGTGCCGCACCCGGGCTCGCCCCGGCTGACGCAGTTTTCGCGCCGCCCCGGCTGACGCGGTTTCGTGCCGCCCCGGCAGACGCGGTTTTCGCGCCGCCCCGGCTGACGCGGTTTCGTGCCGCCCCGGCAGACGCAGTTCGGACTTAGCACTTTTCGGCTGTGCCTGGCTGGCGGCCCACTCACTCGATCGCCATGTCTGTTTGCCACAGTTTTCCCGGTGGTGCCGCACCCGGGCTCGCCCCGGCAGACGCGTTTTTTTTTTTCTTTCGCCCCGGCTGACGCAGTTTTCGCGCCGCCCCGGCTGACGCGGTTTCGTGCCGCCCCGGCAGACGCGGTTTTTTTGCACCGCCCCGGCTGACGCGGTTTTTGCCGCCCCGGCTGACGCAGTTCGGACTTGGCACTTTTTGGCTGAGCCTGGCTGGTGGCCCACTCACTCGATCGCCATGTCTGTTAGCCACAGTTTTCCCGGTGGTGCCGCACCCGGGCTCGCCCCGGCTGACGCAGTTTTCGCGCCGCCCCGGCAGACGCGGTTTTCGCGCCGCCCCGGCTGACGCGGTTTTTGCCGCCCCGGCTGACGCAGTTCGGACTTGGCACTTTTTGGGCTGAGCCTGGCTGGCGGCCCACTCACTCGATCGCCATGTCTGTTTGCCACAGTCTTCCCGGTGGTGCCGCACCCGGGCTCGCCCCGGCAGACGCGTTTTTTTTTTCTTTCGCCCCGGCAGACGTGGTTCCCCCCCCCCCCCCCCTTTTCGCTCGCCCCGGCTGACGAGGTTTTCGCGCCGCCCCGGCTGACGCAGTTTTCGCGCCGCCCCGGCTGACGCGGTTTCGTGCCGCCCCGGCTGACGCGGTTTTCGCGCCGCCCCGGCTGACGCGGTTTTTGCGTCGCCCCGGCTGACACGGTTCGGACTTTGCACTTTTCGGCTGTGCCTGGCTGGCGGCCCACTCACTCGATCGCCATGTCTGTTTGCCACAGTTTTCCCGGTGGTGCCGCACCCGGGCTCGCCCCGGCTGACGCAGTTTTCGCGCCGCCCCGGCTGACGCGGTTTCGTGCCGCCCCGGCAGACGCGGTTTTCGCGCCGCCCCGGCTGACGCGGTTTCGTGCCGCCCCGGCAGACGCAGTTCGGACTTAGCACTTTTCGGCTGTGCCTGGCTGGCGGCCCACTCACTCGATCGCCATGTCTGTTTGCCACAGTTTTCCCGGTGGTGCCGCACCCGGGCTCGCCCCGGCTGACGCAGTTTTCGCGCCGCCCCGGCTGACGCGGTTTCGTGCCGCCCCGGCAGACGCGGTTTTCGCGCCGCCCCGGCTGACGCGGTTTCGTGCCGCCCCGGCAGACGCAGTTCGGACTTAGCACTTTTCGGCTGTGCCTGGCTGGCGGCCCACTCACTCGATCGCCATGTCTGTTTGCCACAGTTTTCCCGGTGGTGCCGCACCCGGGCTCGCCCCGGCAGACGCGTTTTTTTTTTTTTCTTTCGCCCCGGCTGACGCAGTTTTCGCGCCGCCCCGGCTGACGCGGTTTCGTGCCGCCCCGGCAGACGCGGTTTTTTGCGCCGCCCCGGCTGACGCGGTTTTTGCCGCCCCGGCTGACGCAGTTCGGACTTAGCACTTTTCGGCTGTGCCTGGCTGGCGGCCCACTCACTCGATCGCCATGTCTGTTTGCCACAGTTTTCCCGGTGGTGCCGCACCCGGGCTCGCCCCGGCTGACGCAGTTTTCGCGCCGCCCCGGCTGACGCGGTTTCGTGCCGCCCCGGCAGACGCGGTTTTCGCGCCGCCCCGGCTGACGCGGTTTCGTGCCGCCCCGGCAGACGCAGTTCGGACTTAGCACTTTTCGGCTGTGCCTGGCTGGCGGCCCACTCACTC
The DNA here is from genome assembly GCF_043290135.1 of Rhipicephalus microplus. NCBI lineage: Eukaryota > Metazoa > Arthropoda > Arachnida > Ixodida > Ixodidae > Rhipicephalus > Rhipicephalus microplus. The sequence goes on along the minus strand of NW_027465573.1, from coordinate 2,249 downwards.
GATCGCCATGTCTGTTTGCCACAGTTTTCCCGGTGGTGCCGCACCCGGGCTCGCCCCGGCTGACGCAGTTTTCGCGCCGCCCCGGCTGACGCGGTTTCGTGCCGCCCCGGCAGACGCGGTTTTCGCGCCGCCCCGGCTGACGCGGTTTCGTGCCGCCCCGGCAGACGCAGTTCGGACTTAGCACTTTTCGGCTGTGCCTGGCTGGCGGCCCACTCACTCGATCGCCATGTCTGTTTGCCACAGTTTTCCCGGTGGTGCCGCACCCGGGCTCGCCCCGGCAGACGCAGTTTTCGCGCCGCCCCGGCAGACGCGGTTTTCGCGCCGCCCCGGCTGACGCGGTTTTTGCCGCCCCGGCTGACGCAGTTCGGACTTGGCACTTTTTGGGCTGAGCCTGGCTGGCGGCCCACTCACTCGATCGCCATGTCTGTTTGCCACAGTCTTCCCGGTGGTGCCGCACCCGGGCTCGCCCCGGCAGACGCGTTTTTTTTTCTTTCGCCCCGGCAGACGTGGTTCCCCCCCCCCCCTTTTCGCTCGCCCCGGCTGACGAGGTTTTCGCGCCGCCCCGGCTGACGCAGTTTTCGCGCCGCCCCGGCTGACGCGGTTTCGTGCCGCCCCGGCTGACGCGGTTTTCGCGCCGCCCCGGCTGACGCGGTTTTTGCGTCGCCCCGGCTGACACGGTTCGGACTTTGCACTTTTCGGCTGTGCCTGGCTGGCGGCCCACTCACTCGATCGCCATGTCTGTTTGCCACAGTTTTCCCGGTGGTGCCGCACCCGGGCTTGCCCCGGCAGACGCGTTTTTTTTTTTTCTTTTCGCCCCGGCTGACGCAGTTTTCGCCCCGCCCCGGCTGACGCGGTTTCGTGCCGCCCCGGCAGACGCGGTTTTTTGCGCCGCCCCGGCTGACGCGGTTTTTGCCGCCCCGGCTGACGCAGTTCGGACTTTGCACTTTTTGGCTGAGCCTGGCTGGCGGCCCACTCACTCGATCGCCATGTCTGTTTGCCACAGTTTTCCCGGTGGTGCCGCACCCGGGCTCGCCCCGGCAGACGCGTTTTTTTTTTTCCTTCGCCCCGGCAGACGTGGTTCCCCCCCCCCCCTCCGTCTTTCTTTTTGTTTTTTTTTTCGCCGCGGCTGAAGTGGATTTTTCGGTGCCTCGACGCCCCGGTAGTCGCGGTTTTTCCGTTTCCGCACGGCCCCGGCTGACGCTGCTCGGTCACAGTCGCCTTTTGTGAGGATTGCAGACTTCTTGAGCGCGGGTGTTTTTTTTTTGTTGTTGTTGTTGTTTTATTACGCATTCGCTCCAGCAGACGCTGTTTAGACTTTTTGTTTCCTCTTTTATCCTGCGACGAGGTGACGAGGTTTATTCGGTGCCCCGCCGCCCCGGCTGAAGTGATTTTTCCTGTCCCGTGCCGCCCCGGCTGACGCGGTTGGGACTTCGCGTTTGTTCGGCCGCCACGGGTTTTGGCGCACTCGCTCGGTTGCTTGTTGTTGCCACTTGTTGCGAACCCAGGTTTCTTGAGCGAGCGCGGGCGTTTTTTCTTCCTTTCTTTCTTTGTTCTATGTGTTAGCGAATCGGCCTTTAATATCACACGAGGACTCACAACCAACAATTTTCAGTTTGAAGTGTAAAAAATCTGCAGGTGTTGACGTAACTGACTTGCCCCGTACCCTTGAGTACATCCATGAAGTTCTCGTAGTACTACTAAATCGCATTATTCCAAGTGGAGAAATTCCCATAAACTTGCAAACCTCTACACGAAAATCGGTGCGCGTGATAAAGTTGAAAATTATCGTCCGATATCAAATGTGCCTTCTATAACACAAATTCTAGGAAAAAAAAAAAAAAACACTTGTTCGCCGTTCTCTGCGCCGTGACTGGCAGCACTCCGGCGAAGCGAAACGGGGTCGATTCGAGCACGATATCGGCGTCTTTCGACGTGCTCGCCGGCGACCGTCGCACGAGTACGTCGCACGAGCGCGTCTGCCGGGGCGCCGTTTGCGAAGCCGACGCAAAAGTGGGAACCGCCGCTCGGATGATCGCCGCTTTCGGCAGAGTGAGTGTTGGCACTCCGGGGAAGCGAAACAGCGTGAATGCGCCCACGAAATCGGCGTATTTTGAAGTGCCCGCCGGCGACCGTCGCACGAGTACGGTAAACCGCGTCAGCCGGGGCGTAGTTCGGGACGCCGACGAAAAAGTGGGAAGCGCAACTCGGATCTTCGCCGTTTTTGCAGGAGTGAGTGGCGGCCCTCCTGC
>NW_027465572.1:12500-22443 GCF_043290135.1 Rhipicephalus microplus | reverse complement strand
TCTCATTAATATCGCGTCTAAAAAAAAGGAGCTCTTAATGTTCTACTTTTTTCGTTCATTCATAAGCAGCTTCAAAAGCTTGTAGCTCCAGGTACTACATGGCAGCACCTAGCGGTGGACATGGCACAGGTTCTGTGCTTGAGGGTTAACAGTGAGGTGTTTATCTGCACTACGACCACTATTCCACAACTGTTACAAACACAAGTGCAAATTGATATACAGTACAGAAATATAAGGATGTATAAACATTCTATAAAAATATTACCATACATAGTGTATAAATAGTTACAATAAAGCAGTATATATAAATATATGAATGCGTGTAAGTATTTAGCGTAATAGAAGTGTAGAGTCGTGCTGGGAACCAAATAACACAAAGAATTGCGTCACAAGTGGGTTTCTTAAGGCTGCCTACCCATCACAGCTGGCTCAGGCATAATCTGCGATCATCAGTCACACCATCTGGGACGTTTGCTGATAATTGGGTTACATATTACCTTATAGACCGGTACTAAATACTTGCCCGCTTCTCAAATTGGTGATGAATTAGAGCTATATGGACACGTCATGTTGTACTCACAGTATAGCGGCCCTGCGATAGTGGATAACGGTCTTATAGGAGGCCACTCCTTCAGTTTACCCCGTGATTAACAAAGCGGCAAGTCCCGCGCGGGTTCGTAGATAAATGTGTTATTTTAATCAAGTGGCCATGACACTAATAAGTCAAGTCTTCATCTCCAGTTTTTCAGTCACACTGGGAGTTACACTGTTGTTTCAATTTATTTTTCGAGTAGTAGTTTGATTTCTCAGTCACGCTGAGTCGTTGGTATTGCGGCCCCTCTTAGAATAGATTACGCTACTTTACCTAGGATTCAACAAGCAACCAGCCAAACAAACTTGACTGAGAATGATATAGAAATGCATATAGTAGTAAGGAAAACGCAGAAAAATGCAAATCACGTGTTACGGTTCGCGTTATCGCACATCCCCGTGCGCTGACCCTGTTTGGGCTCCTGATCCCCGGCCGCCTCGAGACACTATCTCGAAGCTAAAAAAAAAGAACAAAAGAGCTCTGCACTGTATAGGATGGAAGGGTATTCGATACACGTAACTTTCATCCCGTTTCGCCATGGTGTGACATCGGCAGGCTGTGTGTGTGCGCTGGATATTTGCGTGTCGACGGCACAACGCCGAAGTTCAGATGTGCGAGTCGTTCGCTGGAGTGAAACTACTAGTAAGAGAAAATCTGGGAGAGAATGGTTGTGCGCTGAAGAGGAGCCACCATTTTGTGGAAACAGAAGAGAATGCTTCGCCCTTTTCACTACGTTACCCACTGTCTGTGGTAACAGGCAAGGGGAGAAGAGGCTGCATTGAAAGAAGCAAGAAAGAGTGAGGGAAAGGGGAGTGGTAGGCAGGGGTTACGTGTACTCCTGCGAGTCTGCGTGTCTGGGTGCGGCGGCCTTTTGCTTCACGGTTAGCTGCTTGGCAATCTAGATAATGCGCTAGCCAGATAGAAGAGAGAGTGAAAGAGGCTCCGTCGTGCTCCACAGACGCCGCCGCATTAAAGGATATATAATGCGGTTGCTTAAGTTTCTTGGTGAGGTTCTGCGTCGCATTTGTTTGTCGCCGGTCCAGCCTCGGCCCAAGGACTGCACCCAGATACTCACGGTAGAGGGAGAGGAGAAATGCGTATAAAATAATAGGAATGGGCGTGTGCGTTTGTGTCAGGGCTTGACGTATTAGTGGTTTTAATAAACGTTTGTTACCCTTGGTGGAGACACATTTAAGGGCATTGCGTAAAGCGCCGTGCTATGACCGACAAACACGTAAAAACTGTCTTAGCGACATCGTATCGTTTGGAAGAACTTGTTATGGTGCAAGTTTTGTACAGCTTGACAAAAAGTGTAAGCTGCGTAAACTAACAACCACATAGACTACACTCGAGAATCGCGCTTGCACTTGTGTCTGGTCTATGTGCTGTATGCACAGTTTATACCTTTTGTTACAGACACGAGATGAACAGAAGAGAAACGAAGGGAGAACAGATGGACCAGCTGTCTATGTTAAAAAGTCCTGTGAAATACGTTTATGCAGTGAGACATCGTTTATGGTGTGAGAGTGAATGAAAGCAGCGAGACCACTCGATGCAGTGAGACATTACAAGGGGAAAAGTTATACTTTATTCATTTGTAGCATAAAACTAGTTACGAAAAAAAGGACAAGCAGATTGAAGAGAAGTGAACAATTGCCTGAAGTATTAACTCCGAACCAGCCCTTTTCAGGGGTGTTGCCTAGTGCAAACGAGTGCAACGAGTGCAAAGTATGCAAATGAGTGAGATACGACTTTTCTCTTTCATGAACCTTCTTTCAAAGCCCGATCTTCCCTACATCTTTCTCAACAAAGTGAGAAACTTTTCCCCAGAATACCAGTGATCTGCAGGCGTATTGCAAATAGCATGGCGTGTTGCTTACATATACAGTTGCGTGTATTGCATCCTGCGCAGGGAGATGCCGGCAAAAATACGAAAAAAGAACATCCACCAACCGCAGCTGATCTTTTGGGGAGGGAAGGTGTCTTGTCATTCAGTTTCTTCAAGTTGTACTGGTTAGCAGAAAGCACACTGGCTAAGGCGAACATGTATTAGATCGTATTCCTAAGGAGCCATAAGCATATATTACTCCGGGAGTGTTGACGTAGTCCGATGTTTAGGTTAAGGGTGTACCTCTAGTTTGAAAGTTTGGCTGAAAATTTCCTTCTTACTTACCCCGTCAAAAATCCTCACCAAAAATGCAGTTTCAATAAAATTTTAAATGTGCAAACCAAGTTTATCTTCTTGAAAATGAGAACGAGAAACGACGAAGGCACATTGCATTTCACCCACGTTTCATTTGCGTGCACCTACGGTGAATTCTGACTTATAACGTTAGTGTGTTCGCAGTGAGCCAGCATTAATTACGGTAGGAAGCATTAAGGAACAAAGAAATCCGAACGGTGGGAGAGAAGGGTGAATTACGTGCTCGCTTAATGACCTAGCGATATACCGCGCTTAGGGTTGCGGGCTCATTAAAACGTGATCTCGCATTTGGGCCGCTACTTACGTAACTCCTGGCTAAACACTGTGCACTGCATGCAGGAAGCTGAGTAGTCTTTCGTGTGATTGAGGGCAGTGAAGGTGTGCAGTCTCATCTGCTTAACTTCAAGACGGCGGGAAAAGCTTGATCACTCCACAACTTTACTGATAGGCTGTGCGTTTCACGTTTGAGATCCTCTTAAGTGGTGGTGGCTGCGTTTGTGTACGCTACTTGTGTATGCTAGTTGCGTCAACTTGTAGCCACAAAACAGCTGGACGGATTATTATTTATATGAACTGAATCACCTGCATAGTATGTCTTGACTTAACATCAGTGTGCCGCGTATGGCTGTAGTGGATGACTTTAGTGAAGGCAACACTGTATTCGACGTGCCGCCTTTCAGAACCAACGCCGAAAGCATAACTTCTCTTTTCCAGAAATGGATGTAATGAAAAACTAGTTGCACACACATTGTGAACATAATATTGCATTCTTTTTATGCCAAGGTGAAACATGACGCGTGGCAGAATGATGAGGTATTAAACATGTGGGAATTGAGAAAACTACATAATAATTACAATTAACTTCTGAAATGCACACAAAACACCGGTTACTTCACTTTCATTCCTGTAACGTAATATTGAGTACGTTGGATTTATGTTTTGGGAATTCGATACATTCGTAAACTGTCCATTTAAATTCGCTCCTGAAGGGAATATAAGTGCAAGAAAAGGAATCACTGTTTCTCCTACCTGTTTTTTTTTTTGTATTTCCGACTGCAGCTTCTACATTTTTGCTCCACAATCTTTTTATTATGAATGACATGGCTGATATAACTTTTAGAAGGAGGTCTCCATGAAACGACCTACTCGTTCTGAGTTCAAGGTATGCTTAGTTTTTTCTAACAAGATTTCAAGGTCAGGTATCTTGTGTGTAGTCGGGGAACATGTGTTCGTAGGCTAGTTTGTGAGACGCGTTCTGAAAACTTAAACTGCGTTACTTGTGTCTGATGTATATGGTGTCTCGTCTCAAACACTGTTTAAATTAACAGAATATGTATTGTGTAAAGCCTCTCTTTTGTCATATGTGCATGCGAGTTGTGTAATTACCCATTCAAGTTTTTTAGGTGTCTTTACCTGTTCGTGTCATCCTGTGTGAAATTTCTCGTAGACCGTATTTTCTTTTATACAACCCGTCTATGCATATAAACATTACCCCACACTACTAAAAATTACATTCCACACCTGCCCCAGTTTAGGGAAGTGCAATGTTAAATCTACAATAAAATATACACATATTACTTCTTTTCATAGCCCACACTCGTATTGTTTAGGCACACTTACCTGTTTCTTTCGGCGCGCGTTGTATACAAGAAAATGCGTTATAAAAGCATGTAAAGAAAGTCACAAGAAAATGCGAGATGTTGCATTGCATTTTGAACAGAGATCGCAAATGTTGAATTCAAACACGAAAGTAACTATAGTTCTCGGACTCACTGTTTCAGCTGTACCCGACGTACAAGAGTGGACAGTACAAAACATTTATCGACGAGCTAGAACAGCTGCACATGGGAACTCTTGAAGGTGGAGGAGGAGCAACCGAAGATATGCAAAGGTAAGCGCACGCACTAGGAAACTTGGCTTAGTTGATGTGAATACTTGCAAACACGTCAATCCCACTCCACATATCTGAATTTTATCTCCCCAATAAATGTTAGAGGCTTTTGAGGCCGATCGAAACGCCGTCTAAAAGGTGACCATGATTCTCTTAAGTGCTGAGAACAAGAGGGAGTCGGCCGCGGTCACATTAGGGCTGATGCAGCCCCAGATGAAACCCTGAGATGAGTCTGACAGGCTTCTTTTTGTTTTCAAAGATTAAGAGAAGCTGTAAAGGTCATCGTTCAGAAAATGTTCCCGGCCATCAACGGGCTCCCACAAGGTTTCTGGTTGAGGACATAGCCTCTGAATTTTTAGGGTCCTTCGCAACGTGGAAATAGCCTTGTAAATGGTGAATTGGCACCAAATAAAAACCTTCGAACATTTTTAATATGTTATGATTGCGTCAATAATTTTTTAACCAGACACGCTCTCACTACTTCACAAAGGAACCCTTATGTTACTATCTCGCTGTCGGCGTTCTCGTCTTCAGCGATTCGCTTAACCGATTTTCACGCATGCAGGAGTGGTAGCCAGCACGGCACCGCCGACATGCACCCGATAGTGGTGGCGCTGCAAAGGCACTTTAACCGGCACGTGGCTGACGACAACTACTCGGACCTCGAGCCAGAGCCCAGCGACGTTTGGTGAGTTCTTGTACGTTGTGTGCAAAGCCTCCTAGCGTACTCTTGAACAAGACGGAGACACAACGTACACGCGTAAAACGCGACGCCTCTTTCAAGCTTGCAAAATTTCTTTGAAACAGTGTTTTGCTTCCTCGAACAGTGGCAAGTGAAAACAGCTCAGAAGAACGGGCAAATAAAAGCGGGATAAACAGAGCACAAAAGGAAGTAATACTGCGAGACGAGGTAGTTGGGCTGAATGCATTATAACTTATTTGTATCGTACACTGACGCAGACACACACACAGAGGAATATATATATATATATATATATATATATATATATATATATATATATATATATACAGTAATGCCAAGGAATGTACAGGGGAAGTTATTAGAACCAATGGAATGTAAATAAAAAGAAAGAAAAGTGGATGAAAAAGTAACCAGCCGTGCTCACGGCTGGTTATTTTTTCATCCACTTTTATATCGATATAACTCATCCCCTGAATAAGGGAGGACCCCTCCCGAAACTGTTGGGAAATAAATATATTTATCCTTGTTGACAACGCTCCCGTTGTGCCATATCCCATACCTATATATATATAGGTATGGGATACTTTTCTTAATTTATATAAATGACCCTACTTTTCTTAATTTATATAAATGACCTCCCAGCTAACATTTCATCAAATATTCGCCTGTTTGCAGATGATTGCGTCGTGTACCGTCCAATAAAAAACCCTACCGATATTGCTATACTTCAAAACGACCTTAACCTTATTGAATCCTGGTGTAGCGACTGGCTAATGTCTTTACACGTAAATAAGACATCGCTAATATGCTTTCACCGTAGGCAACATTATCAGCAAGCAACTTACACCATTTCGGGCTCTACAATCTTAACAGCAGAATCCTATAAATACCTCGGCGTAACATTCTCAAGCAACCTCACCTGGTCCCCTCACGTCAACAACGTAGCATCGTCCGCTAATCGTGCACTGGGTTTTCTTCGTAGGAATTTAAAACTTGCTCTCTCATCAGTGAAGTTGTTAGCCTACACCACATTTGCTCGCCCTAAATTGGAGTACGCATGCTCGGTTTGAGACCCTCATCAATCTAATTTATCTAACCTTCTCGAATCTGTACAAAATCGCGCAGCCCGGTTCATCTACTCCGTGTACTCTTATCATTCCAGCGTTTCCGAACTTAAAACTCGTGGCCACCTGAACAACCTAGAATCGCGCCGTCATATATACCATCATCATCATCATCATCATCATCATCATCATCATCCTCATCATCAGCCTGACTACGTCCACTGCAGGACAAAGGCCTCTCCCATGTTCCGCCAGTTAACCCGGTCCTGTGCTTGCTGCTGCCAATTTATACCCGCAAACTTCTTAACCTCATCTGCCCACCTAACCTTCTGTCTTCCCCTAACCCGCTTCCCTTCTCTGGGAATCCAGTTAGTTACCCTTAATGACCAGCGGTTATCCTGTCTACGCGCTACATGCCCGGCCCATGCCCATTTCCTCTTCGTTATTTCAACTATGATATCCTTAACCCCCGTTTGTCCCCTAATCCATTCTGCTCTCTTCTTGTCTCTTAAGGTTACACCTACCATTTTTCTTTCCATTGCTCGCTGCGTCGTCCTCAATTTAACCTGAACCCTCTTTGTAAGTCTCCAGGTTTCTGCTCCGTAGCTAAGTACCGGCAAGATACAGCTGTTATATACCTTCCTCTTGAGGGATAGTGGCAATCTACCTGTCATAATTTCAGAGTGCTTGCCGAATGTGCTCCACCCCATTCTTATTCTTCTAGTTACTTCAATCATATATATCGGCTCTGTCTTTTTCACAAATTTTATCACGCTCCTTTCAACGTTCCAGCCATCTTGCCTGCTCATCGATTATCCAGCCGTATAAACCATCCCCGAGCCGTTTATCCACCGCCAGCACAAACTACTGCCCACCTCCGCTCCTTTTTTGTTGCAACCGCCCGGAACTGGAACAACTTGCCTGCCTTCGCCATGCACCACTCCGACCCACATGTATTCAAGACCATGATTGAATCATTATTATGTTGCTAATTATGCCCATCCCTCATGTAATAGCCCGAATGGGGCCTTTGAGGTATACTGAATAAATAAATAAACAAACAAATATATATATATATATATGTATATATATATATATATATATATATATATATATATATATATATATATATATATATATATATATATATATATAATATATATATATATATATATATATCAATGCTATTACCCCGCTGTCCATGCACACCGTCGTAGTTTTAAAGTCTACGGCTATCGCACCATATCTGCTGTGCTCCTTGTCCGCCTCAGCCGCGGCACTTCTTTTTCCAAAATAGTCACTGATGGGTGGCTGGTGCAAGATGATTGAATAATGTTCATGTGAAAATCCTCCGCGATCTCTCCTGTGCCTGTGGTGCGATCATGGTGCCTAAACAAAATGACTATTCGAAAAGCGTGCCTCGCACCCACACTACACACTTTGCACACTGTATGGCCAAATGCGGTAGCGGCCTGCCCTTTGAAGATGAGTCGGGCTCCTTTAGGCGTAAGTTTAAGCAGCGACCAGACTGCCCCACATACGCTCGTCCACACGTCATAGGAATACAGTAAACATGGTTAGACGCCACACATACGTACGTTCCTCCACATGTCATAGAAATACAGTAAACAAGGTTAGACGCCCACATACGCTCGTCCACACGTCATAGGAATACTGTAAACATGGTTAGACGCAGATGAAACAAAACTAACCTTCTGCTTAACTTTGGAAGTTTGTTCGTTGATGAGATCACGCTTGGTTACACGCGAATAGGCGTATTTTTTACTTTTTATTTTTTCGCTCTCATTTTTCGTAACGTAGAACTCAATACTGAACGTTCATAGCCAAACCAGTTTTCGGAAATAAAAGCTATGAGAACTATACTTCGAATACTTATTTTCGAAAAGCGTCATTGCGTGGTGAACACTTACAACAATTCCTATGGTTTGGATATTTTTGCGTACATAGTTTGCCTTCGCGATTGTAACATTCTCATTGGCTTAACCAGAAAGGTGGTTTGGAACTTTCAACACCCTCCCTTACTCAAAAACCTTGAACTTTCTGTTCATTATATACACGCACAAATGCACATATAGTCATGTTCTTGCGTATTATACATATCATTATACGTTTTTATCATACATGTTCTGATGTATGTTTCATACATATCGCGATATGCATGACGCATACATATCGTGGGTGTCGCCCGAAATGAATTTATCTATACTCCCAGTCTTTGTACACGCTTATGTTATTCGTCGAAGCTTGTTGCCATACGAGAGGAACGGTATCGACAAAATGGGCAGCAGAGAGCTAGACTTTAAGCAAAAAAAAAAACGAAAACTTGGGACTCGTCGGGTGCATGCCGGGGAGCAGCTCGGTAGGGTCGCATACCTGCTTCGACCAGGAACACATACAAGGTCCCCTCGCGGCATCGATCTCACATTTCGGATCATCAACTATTTACGTCTGATTCGCAAAATGACCCAGATGAAGAAATCATTACGGGGAGAAAGTAGGAGGCTCTGCTATAGAGCTTTCATGTTTGCCTCTTGGAGAAGGCTTGGGTTTCAGGTTAGCTGCTATGCATAATTCATACGCGCCAGCTTGTTCGTTTGCAAGTTTCTTGGTAGAAAACCCCAGCACAGTGGAACGGGAGCACTCTGGGATGGCCCGACTCGAGTTTTATCTTTGCTATCACTGAGTGGCTTTCGATTTTTTGAAAAACACGACCAGTCCCGTGCTTCTCCATTGCCCAAGTTAGACTATGTGTTCGTGACCGTATTTTACGCGGTCTCTATTTCCTGATAGGAGTTTAGGTCCGAAAGAACGATCTGATCTGCTTAGAGTTTGCTTGAGGGCACATAAGCTATAGGGAGCAAGATGCTTTTCATATGTACATAAGCGTGTACAGGTAGATAAATGTGCATATCCTCTTACGTACATTCCTGCTCACGTTCTGGTTGAAATGCTTGATATAGTCAGGAAACCAGACTTTTTTTGTCAGTGTTGCGGGCCATGCCCAGCAGTTTATCAAGCACAATTTTAAGAGTGTAGGACGTACTCGTTAACATGCGTGCGCAGACGACAAAATCAGACTGAATAAGTGCTGCCGTGATTGGCCTAGGGGTATTGATGATGTGTCACTAGTGAACGCTTTTACTGGTCTGAGGAATCTTGCCTAGTTGTGGTAATTCGTTAGAAGCAGTGATTTCAAAAACGTTCTATCGAGTTTTCGTAGACACGAAGAGGTGAGTGATAAGAAAAAGACATGAATGATGACCATAGATTGTGAATGGATAAGTGTATATATAGCTGCGTGCCTCAGGATACGTGTTTTTGTTTTTCTCAACGCTGTCACTTCTGATAATTGTGTGTTCATAAGCTCCGTAGCCAGGAATTATTTTCTGTGAGCGGGCGGGGGATTGAACTCGTTGAAGACCTTAAAACACACCAATTTTTATTATTTATTGGGCGTAAAACACCCACC
>NW_027465572.1:0-10000 GCF_043290135.1 Rhipicephalus microplus | reverse complement strand
ATGAACTTCTCGCTGCACAACTTTCTTGTGGTGTGCGTACAGGATGTGCCGGTGATATATTCACTGGAGGATTCAGCGTTATTGTACTTCGACATGAATGCCAGTGGTTGTCGCGTTTCTCGATGCCGAACTTAGACTTCTTCATTTGTGGGGCGTCAAACAGTCAAATATTCACGACACCTGTTTTAATGTTGTGGTTACTGCAGTAGTTTGAATTAAAGCGCAATCGACCGTGTTCAATACCTTTCGTGTGGTTCATAAATCTCCCAGCCTTACTTCGCATAGCAGCCCGATATGTTGCTATCGCGTTTTTTGCTTTCTTTTTTCTAATTTATTTTATATCTCTCTGTCTCTATTTTCTTTCCGACCCTTATTTCCCCACCTTTGTACAGGGTAGCAAACCAGGTCTTCTAGGTTAACCTCCCTGTTTCTTCCTTTTATTTATTTCTCTCTCTCTCTCTCTTTGTGTTCAGCCTTGTGCCGAAACTGTGACTTTTTTTATTGAGTCATCATGCAGCATTCGCCCCCCCCCCCCAAAGCTAAGTAATCTGACATGCTTCAAGTTATATACCGCGTCGTGCATCTTGGTTATTTGTTTGCACTTCCCTATTTTTGATAACAATTCAGGTATGGCAGTGCGCCACGTTTTCTCACCCTCTCTCCGCCACTTCATTTGAAACAAAAAAGGAGCCACACAAACCTGATTCCAGCCTGTAAATCGCGGAAAATTTGCGACTCTCTCCACACTCTCTATAGAAACACACAAGCAGCAATGAAAAATTCCATACATGCACTCGACAGCAAACACTCAAAAAAAAAAAAGGTGAACTCAGCGTGTACTGTGCAACTTGTTGAATGTATACAGAATTTCCAGAGCCAACTGTGCAACATTGATTACTGCTCGCGATGTTTCGCCCGAAAAATGACCCAGTCGCGTTTTGTGAAGTGACATGTTTATATACTTTCTTATATGTATGTATGGTTATCGTTTCAGCGACGTCAGCGAACGTGACTTGCAGTAAAGGTAAGTAAGACCGTGATTTATTCGTTGTTAGCGAGGTGACGGCACTGATGTTCTCCGAGAATATATGACTTGGTGTTTTCGTGCGATGCGACAGTGCGTTCACGCACGCGTGCGCGCAACACGAAGGAGATGAAAATGCTTTGCGCATCTCCCGACGACGCTGGCGGAAGTCTGCGCCTGCTGTTCCTATAAATGAAGTGCCTGATTCCTTATAATTTAAGAAAGTAAAAAAAAAGCTACAAACTCGAACGCACCGACGTAAAGCAATAAAGCAATGGGTGAGCCGAAACTTAAGAGAAATTTCGGAAAGTTTACAACGGAAACATGTTTACTTCGTTCGGTCAAGCGCAAACTGACGTCGATTAGTTTAAAAAAAGACGTACTCGTATAGATTTCGTTTCATGTTCTTTTACACTTTATTGTTTCTGTTACGGAGCTTGTCTTTTTGCACGTCGTAAACATGGATTAAAAAAACATAAAGAGCTCAGGCCACTGTTGATTCTGCCTCGTGAACCTGCGTGTGACGTCTTAGAATGGTTTCATGTAAGTTATGTCCGCAGGGCCGTTAACCGCATTTGCGACCTAAACGAAGAACGGTGTGATGGGGAAAATGTTCGTGTACGGGAGGTTTTTTGGCATTACACTGTCGTTCACCGACATATGTTCTTAAGAGCTGTTGCAACTGAAAGTTAAGAAAATGTGCCATAATTTACTCTAAAGGTTCGGTGACCAAATATTCATGAGTTAATATCTTATTAGAGATATTGCGTATTTTTCTCGCTCATATGTCGTCGGTAAATGGGAAACGCTGCATGAAGCTACCCCTTAGCAATTTTTCAGCGAAAATTGCGTTGTTTCGCTATATTTTTGCGCATTATTCTCCTCACAAACATTGCGCGTAAGACTGTAAAGGTCATGATTTCATATTAAAAAAACTAATTGCAGTATAGTTGCATCGTAGACATTGATAGTTACTATAATTTTCATTTTATGATACTTCTTTGTTGTCCCCTTTTTATGCATATAGCGGCTATTCGCGTGATGAGCTCATTCACTTTTGCTTTTACATACTGATCTACCACTTATCCCAGATAAGGTGCTTGTTTCATGCTATAATTTTGATCTCAGCTCCATACAAAGAGCATTGTCAGATTGGTTTACGCAAAAGATGAAAAGATAACTTGCCTTCGGCAGGCACTGAACGAACGTTCGAGTGCAGCCGCGGTGGTCACATTTCAATGGAGCCGAAATGGTAGAAGCCGGTTTGCTGTATGGTGTCATCTACGTTAAACAACACCACATGATCGCAACTTTTGGAGCCTTCCACTACGGCGTCTCTCACAATTATATCGTGGTTCTGGGATGTAAAACTCCAGATATCACAAGAGTATCATTATTAAAAGGCTTTTCATCAACCGAACGCCGACCTCGCTGAAACCGAATCGCAGACCCGTCCACGATGCCGTACCTGGCGCGAATCGTGACGGAGCCGTCGGTGCGCCTTCAGCCGGCTTTCAAGCCTCAGCGGACTGAGTACTTCGCCAACGTCTCGTACGACCTGGTCCTCGTCAAGGTGTGGGGCCTGGCTCAGCACTGCGGCAGCCAAGTTCGTGTTGACGACAAGTACGGCCCGGCCAGGTAAGGAAGCGAAGGCGTCATCAGTTTCATTGGATAAGCGCTGTAACGTGTCTCGCTGACGTCACTTTCTGACGCGGCGTTTGTTTCGTTTAGCGCCGTTCAACAGATGTAACCGAGAAGATATCCGCCGCACCCCGCCGTGGTGGCCTAGTGGCTAAGGTACTCGCCTGCTGACCCGTAGGTCGCGGGCACGAATCCCGGCTGCGGCGGCTGCATTTTCGATGGAGGCGGAAATGTTGTAAGCCCGTGTGCTCAGAATTGGGTGCACATTAAAGAACCCCACGTGGTCGAAATTTTCGGAGCCCTCCACTACGGCGTCTCTCATAATCATATGGTGGCTTTGGGACGTTAAACCCCACATATCAATCAAAATATCCACCACGCAGATCCAAAGCCACAGCTGGCACCGTGCCAGCGAGCGTTGACGGCCATGGTGACGGCGGGGCGCGAGCCAAAGCAGATTCGCTTTCAATCAAGAGGTCACGTTGTGGTCACGATCTCGACAGATCACTCGGGAGCATCCGGGAATCTTCGACTGCATTTATGTGTTACCTGCGTCTGGCTTGCCTGCATGTGACAGCTGTGAGCATTTTAGCCGATGAACGCGTTCATATTAAAGAGAATAACAAAAACACAAGTCACAGTATGGCAACTTGATTTTTTAAAAACGTTAACCTTCGGTAATGTTAATAGGCCCTTTCTTTCGGGGATGTTTGCAGGGTCCTAGTCTTTTCAGTAGACCACGCTTTGGAATTGACTTAGTAACCTCACCTTAATTTCAGAATCTATACAATTCAACTTATGCTTTTAAAGGTGCAAGTGCTACAAACACTAGATTTGTGCAATTTTTCAACGCAATCCTTCTGATCTGGTGAGACATTTTTTCTCTGGAAATCACTGTTTTCGGGTATACATGAATTGCACGTGCTTCTATGGCAGAGTCTACCGCAGTCTCCCGTCCAACAACGCAATTGACGAATGATTAAATGAAACACAAAACTCTCGGGGTCGTCTTTTCCTTTTTTCATCACGGTGTCCTTAAAACGGAAGCTCTCCAGCTAAATGATGACGCAGGCTAGTAGATCCTTCCATGTGGACATATCGCTCATAGCATATGATGGGAATTAGAGAGCCTATATCCACGAATGCAGGCTCCCTAATGGGAATGGTTTCACTTGTCTTTTGAATGACGAACATATCATTTTGGCGCCTTCACAAATTGTAATAAACAGCACGGCTTTGTGCCATGCAAATAGAAAGTTAGAGTTAACATGAAGGTGTTATTTCTTGTTTCCGTTATTATACTTAGCCTAAGTGCCATTTAGGCTTGAACGTTTTATATGGAGTTTTTAAATGGCTCTGACAACTGCATGATTAGCAGTCCGAGATAGTGCTGTTGAGAGAGTGCTCGTGAATCACCACTTATTAAACTCACGCTGCTTTGTAGCTGCTCGTTCTCGTCTCATTCGTATGTGGCTGCACGCGCTTCGCAGGCCGGCGAATTACACCCTCGGCGTGGGTGAGAACAAAGTCGTGTTGTACGTGATGGATGGCGGCCAGCCCGACCCGTGGGTGGTCAACGCCTACACACTCCTGATTCGGCGCATGCCGCTTGCAGACGACGGTGTGGTATTCAGCCCTGCCACCCAACACCAAGTGTGCAGCCTTAAGCAGGTAGGTCAGGCCCCGCTTATTGGTCATGCGATTGAATCTCGGTTGGGGTGGCCGCATTTTCATGAAAGCGAAATATGCTTGAAGCTCGTGTATTTAAAAGTACAACCACGCTAAACAGTCCCAGAGGGTCGAAATTACCGGAGCCCTACAATGCGGCAACTCTCATATCACAAGCTTTTGAGACAATAATCAAGGCAAGTTTATTAAGCAATTTAGTTAGATTGCACTGTTAACATATTACAGCTTGATATACCAAAGTTTCAGAGGAACCATTGGTTTATATCATTATTATGAAGCGGGTGAGCATATGTGCAAACTGCCATCGCTGAGGAATCCTTCTTCAAGCTATTTTACAAAACTATTGTAAAAAGGGTGCATCACAATAGTCGGATACAACTTCGACGAAGATTTTGAGCAGTGTACATGTGTCACGCCGTTATTGTAAACTCGAGGACGCGGGTTTGATTCCCGGCTGCATCCACTGTGTACCCAAGGCGGCGTTTGTCGCCGATAATACTCAGAAACCATGGGCGCTGCAGGAACAGCTCGACTAACCTGAAACCTACGTGTGTGTGTGTGTGTGTGAGTGTGTGGTGTTGGGGGGGGGGTGGCTGCGAATCATCGGTGTATCTTCTAGCATGGACACGGCAGTGTCAAAGCGAAGACAGCGTCCTCTATACAGAGAGTGTCGCAGACATGTAGCGTACATCGCAGAAACAGAGCCTCTCATGTTATTCGCCACTCGGAGAGGAGAGGTTGAAGTAGGATTGTATGCAAAAATTTTTCTCGGGGAACGAAGGCACCTACTTGATCTAAGTGGGGGTGGGGCAGGCAGATGGTCATTTTGCGATATGTGTGCATGGCGAAAATACTTTTTTTGGGGGGGGGGGGGGTGGGGGGTCACCAGCTTGGTGGGACATTACCTGAGTACGCCACTTGGTAGAGAAGAGAACAAGATGCAGAGCCACTCGGAGCTACACAGGTGGCGTTGTCTCTTACGGGTGAGCGCGCGTTCTCGCAAGTTTTTCCTGAGCTAAGGCACAACCATATTTGCCACTTGCTTTACGGTGACGGCCGATGACAGGAAACAATGGGATGGTCTACTACTACATGAGACGCAGACAGCCCGAGCTCGTCAAGCTGTATTCACATGACGGACTTCATCGCAGACGGATCAGTCATTTAACATGTGGTGTGATTCGGATCCCTCAATGACTAGCATTTACACTACAGGTAAGAATTTATGCTACAAACGAGGATTTTGGCATTGCTCCCCGAGGATCACTGCAACGATTCGCGCTTGCGTCGTTTCACGAACCGGTCTGAAGCGGAAACGCGGGAACGGCTACGTATGGTGACGTAGTACGCAATCCGAACGCTAAAATCGCGATTTCGTTCATCGTGTGAATACAGCGTAACGTGCTTCGTCCCTAAAAGTCTGTAGAGACCTCCCGCGTACGACCAAAGTGCTGCAGATGATCACCTCAGCAGCTAAATAAATAATCCTGCTCATGAACTCGGCAGTGTCCTTCCAAGGCCGGGTTGTACCAGCCGTCCGACTCAAGGCGTCACGCCAGAGGGCGCTACCATTCATGCAGGGTGTTGTGCATCCGCTTTTGATGAAAAATTGACGCGTACTCGCATAGTCCTACGATCGTGGCTGTGAAGAAAGGTTTAATTTGTGACGTTTGCTATGGGGACATTTCGGGAGCTTTTCCAACATTCAAGGAGTGTCCACTCCGCTATGGCGTGGATGTTTACAAATCATTAAAAAGACTCCGCATGTACCTGTTAGTTTTTCAGTTTTTGTGTGTTTAGAAAAAAGTGGTGAAAAATTTAGAGTACTTAGTACTCCACTATGAAAGGCATAACCGCCCCGTTGGCACAATTCAATAAAGAAAGAATGTGTGTGTTTAGAAAACGTGTTTAATGAATACTTGGTACTCCCCTGTGAAAGAGCGTGTTTAAAAATGTGTTTAGTGATATAGAGTACTTGGTACTCTACTTTTTTTCCTCTCTTTCCTGTTTCTCATCTTTCTTGTCCCCTTCCCTAATACCCCAGTGTAGGATAGCCAACCGGATGTCTTTCTGGTTAACCTCCCTGCCTTCTCCATTTCCTTCCTTCCTTCCTTCCTTCCTTCCTTCCTTCCTTCCTTCCTTCCTTCCTTCCTTCCTTCCTTCCTTCCTTCCTTCCTTCCTTCCTTCCTTCTTCCTTCCTTCCTTCCTTCCTTCCTTCCATCCTTCCTTCCTTCCTTCCTTCCTTCCTTCCTTCCTTCCTTCCTTCCTTCCTTCCTTCCTTCCTTCCTTCCTTCCTTCCTTCCTTCTATGGTAGAGTAGAGTGCCTGTAGGATTTCTTGGAGTGTTTTGACAACGCTAAAGACAGCACTATAATTTCAGAGGAGTAGCCATCACCACATGTTGGTGCCAACGTTGCATTCAATAAACTTTGTGAAAAAACGACGTATGAGACTTCATCTCACCTCATTAAGATTTTTTTGCGCCTACAAAGCACAATGTGCAAATAGCTAAAGGCGCATTATGTCTTCAATACATGCGTTATAAAATGGCATAAGCGAAAAAATGAAAGTGTGGTTTTGAGCTGTTACATATTACTTTCCAACCATGGTGATGTTCGTTGGCTTCAATAGCCTGTCTTTTCTGCTAATGTTTCTCCTAAAGTTTGTATTTTTTCTTTTTTATTGTCCTCGAGGACCTACCACGGCGGCACCTACACGATGACGTCACTCATAGGACGCCAGGTTGACATAGCTAGAACACCTCAATTCCAGCACCTTTGCTGTGGACACCGTGCGTGCTTCTCTTTGTTTTGAAGCTCAGTGCTTAAAAAAAGTGGTAACACTTGATAATATGGGCAAGCAAACTACCAATCGGTTCCCCCCGTGGCACTATCAGGTGTAATTTCTATCGTAAAATCGCGACTCAGAACCGGTGCAGCCATGGGGAACGATGCAAGCGGTGTCACGAAAGCAACGATGCCGCATTCCACAACTAGACATCATATCTGTGACGTCAAAACGGTCGCAGCGGTGGCCTTACTAGTGGAGACCCTCACGGACAATATTACCAGATCTTAATTTCTGAAATATTGCGTCTGCTGTCCTAAAGCCTCTGGCCCTCGACACATCGAGTCACCGAAATTTACAGTGGTTTCTTTTTTTCTGTCCTTTCTGTTTTTCGCAAAGGTAATTGATAGGGGGATAAGGAAAAAGTATGAGTAGACTTTTGGGTATCGGGTGTCTCAGCTGGCGACTGCATCTGTGCAGAGCTGATAGACGGATCGGACAAGGCAATCGTAAGTTGAGGCAACATTTATGTACAGTATAAACAGAGGCGTTACGTAGTTGGCACTGAGGCCGACAGCTTATCGGACTCGGACCGAGGTGCACCGAGGATATTTCGAACTCGCACCGAGGATATTTAGGTAACTCTCTGGTCTTCGCGCAGCTTGGTTCTTTTGTAGCCCCTTGAGCATCCTTTGCAACAGCCAGTAGTTCGAAGCCTCCAATCAGGAACCCCCGCTGAGATCTGTATGGAGTCAGACACGTGGGTGAGAGTGCTTGCCATGCGTTGCGTGAGGGTTTGCCGTCAGTGATGTAAGGCGCACCGCAAGAGATGCCGTGGATTGCATCAGACTCCCGCCTTGGTAGACGCCTGTTGCATCAGACAACTTGCTGGTGTCATCAGTCAGACTATCAATGTTGATGCCACATGCATCAGACGATACCAACTTGAATACTTTGCCGAAGCAATGTCGTTTGGGTGTGGCTCTCATGCAGGCATAACGAGACAGGGCCGGAGCAAGTAAGCATTTAAATATGATGTACAACAAGTGAGTTCTGCGGAAACCCACAAGGTGGCGGAAGGGTCAAGAAATGGAAAGAAGGCAACGACTCGTTCGTAGCACGAAGTCACAGGAAATACATGCGGATTTGTCAGAAAGAAAAGCTTCTACATTGTCAAAAAATTCGTCCTGATCTGGGGTTCGAACCTGAGGCCAATGCCTTTCCGGGGCAGTCGCTCTACCAATTGAGCTAACCAGGAAGCTAGCAATTGACAGTGCGAGAGCGAATTCATTGACAACTCGAAGCATCTGGATACTCATGTGCTCGAAGCACTTGGCCTATGTGTTGGCTTATAAATGGCTGTCTTCTTTCCCTTTCTTAGATAATATACTCTCAATATTGCCAGCAGTTGGTTTTTGCTAGATACGGTACTGGAAATAATTAGAAAGTCAATTTTCGTAGCCACACATTCTATCTTACATTTAGTTTGCTTGCATGGTGTGGCTCGTGTTTTGGCTTATGTGTACAAGCGTAATGCTCAGTGCTCGCTCACAGGGCACTACACAGTTTGCTATAAACAGCATACCATTAGCTTGTTACAGATGGAACCATTTACTGCCTGCGAACACATCTGGTGGTAAAGTATAACGTTCATAAGCACAGAACATTTAAGTAGGTTTCAGTTGCGGTATGTCACGATAACCTGCGTTTATTTCGTAAATATCTCGCTTTTCGATAGACTATTCTTGGTAGCTCATATGGGTGGACAACTTCCCGAGATGGCCGTCCCGGGCTCAATTCCCAAAGTAGGACGAGTGCTTTTTCTACAAAACTTTCTTTCTCCGAATTTCATGTGATGTTCATCGTGGCTTCGCGCTATCGCCAGAGCAGCCAAGGGTGATTTCTGCGCCGACAACTTGCAACCATATCTTGCACGCTGTCAGCGAGGACCTGTACCTTTGATGGCCGAGTGCTATACACTTCGTCAGATCTAAAAAAAAAGAAGATATTTTGAACCTTGACGCGTCTTTTGGCACACTGCGAAGTGCTGCGTAACTGATTTTGAGTCTCATTTACAAGTAGGAGGAGGAGTAGAAGTAAAAAACGGTATTCAATCAACTCTCCCTAAAACGGGACAAACGCGTTTTCACTTATAATTTTGTTTTTCTCAACACCCGCGATTTGACGCCACTTCTGGTAATTTTAAAGGAATGCGAAATGCAAGTCGCACCAGGGGAACCTTGTGGCCTCTACAGCGAGACGTCAGTGGATTGGCCCAGCTACCTGGAAAAGACGGCCAGGCTGCCAGTCTGCAAGGATGGTAGCTCCCAAGGTATTGTAAATTATTCTTTCACTCTCAAAGCACTCTGCCGTCGAAAAATGGCGAAGTTTTGTAAATCGAGCTTTTAGTCTTTCCGCCTAATAATTAACAATAGCTTATAAAATGCTTGAAAAAAAGCCTAATTACTAAATACATGTAACTTTAGAGTTCACCAACGAGTATTTTTGTTTCCAACATTACTGCCAAATCGCAGCCGGTAATATTACGGTGGTATAATAGTACAATATATCACAGGATGACGTAACTTACTGGTAAATTTTGGCATTTCTTGATGGGTTTCATGAAATATGATATTCTCCGGACCACTTCATTACCAATCTGTTAGTATTCCTTTTTTCCGCGGAGATATTTCTGCGTAAACACGTGAAAGGGTGGCAGCTTTCAATGAATAAGTGAAAAATCCTACGTACAGTGGGAATCGATGATATGCGAAGCACGAATGAGAAAAGTTTATATGTCACTTTAGAACCAGCAAAACGTTACGAGATGGAGGTATATGATGCCGTACATGACTTTCGT
>NW_027465571.1:0-22475 GCF_043290135.1 Rhipicephalus microplus | reverse complement strand
TTTTCGTTTTTACTTAGTTTTGATGATCTACATTAGGCCTAAGTCCGTGCAAGCTTGTGTAAGGGTATACATGACCTTGCTGCTAACGTGTAAACCCAAAAAAAAGAATAATACCTTCTGTTCACAATTAACTGTTCTGACAGAACTTCTTTTTCTGTTTTTTTTTTCAAAGCCGTAATTACTGACGCTGTCAGAAATTTCCTACTGCTATTTGAACTGCTGCATAAGTTTTTTATGTTGCACTGATGTCTTTTTTTTTCACTATCATTAAATTACAAGGGCGACATTTACTTTAAAACAGTTGGCAGACTATTGTACCACCGCATTATAGGTAAAAGCATAGTGAACTGAAATGCGTAGTAAAACAAAACAGTAGTTTTCTAGACGCTAAACTACATCTATCTAGTATATTGTCACTAAAGGTATTTTGTCACTAAAACTAATAAAAGATTCTCGGTTCCACAAGCGAGCAAGTCGACAGCGCACCATTGCAAACTTGCGATAATTATAATGTTTTTCTGATAGAGGGTTTTGTTTTCATTTGTTTTAACACCTCTTTGCTATAGATTGCTGTAATAGCTAGACGTGTGCTCTCTCTTTCTGTCGACCTTTTTTTTTTTTGTTCAACTTTCCTGATCCTATATTCTCTGTGCATGGTAGCATGCTAGCTATTTTCGGCTGGTTGAAACTCCTGCCTATCATCCGACTCCAGCTCATTTTCTTTTATGCGATGTACGAAGCATGCTAAATCATTTTCCTAAAGAACAAAAGCAGCCCCAATGATTCTTTAAAGGGTACAGGCTCAGGCACGTTTCCAGCGTAAGAGTGGCTGTGAAATGGCAAAAATTCCAGTGTCATAGATGTCGAAATGGCAAACACCAGCTGGTCGGTCCAGGAAAGACAATCACAGGCAAAAAAGTAAAAACAATGTGTGCATAAAAAAAGGGCCAAAGAGTGTACACAGTGCATGCTGTCGAAGAAAGTGTAAATGAAGGATAGTGACAGCATTTTCCTTGCTCTTTCTCTCTGTTTGTTTGGTACTGCACGGACTCACAATGTTGTGTCAAACGATCCAGCCAAAGGAAAGTGCTGGCAGTAGTAGCATAGTGGTCTTTTCAGTTTTCTCAAAAAGGTTAGACTACTATCATTGCTTGCGGTAGCCTTAAAATATTGCTAGTACCTACGGTGTAGATACAAGTGGAATAAAGTAAGACAAGTTGATATTCGTCGAGCATATTGGCCTCGCAGACTGCAGGAAAGATTGGGGAAGAAGGGCCTTCTTTAAAAATCGTTGCCTTAATTGTTGTGCATCGTTGCGAAGTTTTTATCTTGAGCGGTGCCAAAGGTACAATGAGTGTTGTGAGCGTTGCGCAACATGCGGCAGCGCGGCGAGCGTAGATGAAGCAATCGGCCGCTGAAATAGGTCACCTACTCGAACTGAAGTACCTTGCGGCTGCTTCCGATACAACGGCGACACAGCTGTGCTTGTGGTGTAGTGGTTATCACATCCGCCTAACACGCGGAAGGTCCCAGGTTCGATCCCTGGCAGGCACACATTTCTTTTTTTCGTGCATCTGTTTCATTTTGCTACGGTATGCAGAGTGGTTTGGGAAACTTGAGCCACTTACGCGCACAAAGGCATCTTAATGACTATGTAAACCATCCTGCTTGCTATTTCTGGCCCCACTGTGTATACACTTCGGTATTACAGTATAATGTGCAAATGAAAGTAATAAATATGAAAAAGTATGCTACACTCAGCGGCACAGGTATATCACGACTTCATCTGCTTTTCTTTCTTATTCAAACTGGAAAGTGTGTGAACGCAGGATTAAGAGTACAATTTTTGTCAGTAGTTCCACAGGGAAATACCCTTCGTTCGTTTCTATAGTGTCTGTATGTAAATGACGTTGTGAATATTGACAAAAACCACCATATTTGTAATCAACGCATGCGGCATGACTTTGCTTGCTATTTTCTGAAGCAGTATCATTCACCGTAATCGATAGGGCAAAAGAAACAGCGCAATTGGGTGAGTGGACCGATTACAACACATTATAGATCAATACCACTGAAACTCAAGCTGCTATTTTCCGGCCAAAAGCCAGGAATGTGGTTACCAATGCAGCTTGAGTATATAATGGCACTAAAAATAGGCGTAGTTAAATAATTTAGAATACTTGGGGTAATATTTTCGGAAACAATGTCTTTTGATGATTATATTAGTTGGATGACCACGTAGCACAAAAAATATCTAGTGTTGTAGAGATACTTTATCTTTGTAGACAAACTGTCCCCACGTATGTTAAAGTTCTTATTTTTAACTCACAGTTTTACTCACATGTAAAACATACTGCAACATCGTACGGGGATCAACTACTTTCACGAATTTACGAATACTACACTCACTTTAGAAAAAAAATGTTAAAACATCTTTATAACGTGGCTTTTGGTCATTCTTAATCATAGCTTTTCCGTAAACACATACTTTGAGTTCCATGTCTGTATTCTTACCACCTCTCCATAGCATACAAATAAGAAATAAAAGATAATTGCCATTTTCCAGCTCAATTAGCTTGCTTAGAGAGGAGGATACAGGCATATTCAGTTCGCCATCCGGATACCTAGAAAGTACCACTACGTCGCACGAACTACGGGACACAAATGCTAAAACATAAGGTTCCGGAGCTGCTAAGCTTGTGTACTTGCAGAAACATTGCTTCGGAAAGGTCATCAACAAAACAGCTGCTTATTTTCTTCAGAAGTACTTAAGAACCATTTTTGTTTTATTAGCTATTGCAAATAAATCAAACTTTCTTGCGTGTTCTGACAGATTACGTAATGTCCTTTTAAGATGTGCTTCTGCATATATCTCAAGCATAGTGCCTAGTTTTCCTTATTTTTTACTTGTTCTTTAACATCTATTCTTCCGCAGTGGAAATTTCATACTAGATCCTTTAGTTTCGACTGTTCATTTTTCATGATGTGTGTTGATGTGTCATTTCACATTTACAGGGAAAATGCATTGTATTGTTAGTGATAATTGTATATTGGACAGTTTACTTACATTTATCTGTTGCTATTACTTGCTCCATTTATTCACATTGTTAAATATTGTGTCCTTTTTTTATTACTTCTCTGGAAGTTTTATCTTTCTTGTTCTTTCATGTCTGTAGGACAGTTTGCTGCAAACGCTTCGAAGTGTACGTTCGGACACCCGGAGCCAATCAAGCTGATTATCAGCTTTTTCTCCCACCATTCCTCTATGTCTTGGTGAAAAATAAAGGATAACATGGTAATATTACAAGAGCAGTTCAAAAGGACGTCAAGACATTCGACCTAGCCTTTCACTACTACAAAGTGAGTGCAATTTCTGCGTAGATAACACTGGCACTTTCTTTAGACATTAACCAAGCATCAAGGGTAATCGTTGAAGCATTTGCGGTTTCACAGGAGAGAGGTGCTGGTGTAAGTGATCCTTTCATTGCCCTATCAGACGAAGCGATGTCGCTACAGTCGGCGTTTTTGTTATTTTTATAATTTCGCGTGTTCCGCTAAGTGCGACGATAAGGTGCAAGTGCTTTGCGCCGCTCTGTATAGGCAAAAGAATTTAGTTTCACGGTAATAAAACCGTTCTTAGAAAACGCTTGCACGGTGCGTATATTTCTCTTTTTCCCGTGTTTTCTCTGGTGCCGGTTTTTCACTTTTGGTGTATTTCAATAAAACTTTGAACATTGGTTCTCGTCGGTACAATTGTGACATGTGACATATGTCAAATTATACAACGATTAGTTGTTTATTTCTTTATTAAACCAATTTTAAAATTGACTTCCGATTGTGGAACAACTTGAAAACGATGGCCACCCTCTGTATACGACGTATAGGTCACTTACTACGAGAAGTAAGCGAGAAAACACTAGAAAGAAACAGCGAGTGGTGACGCTGCCTCAAAACTGCCACAACAACTCACCTTGATCCCTTAGATTTCGGAAGCATCAGCTAGGGCTGAGGCAATTGTTTATCAGTAAAAACTGCTTTCATGGCGACACCAAAAGTCCTAACAACAAGTTTCGGATGACCTCAAAGCCAATGTGGCCTCAATATGGAAGGAGACTGAAATTCATGACAATACAAGGGTGTCCAAGCGAAACTCGAGAATTAAAATTTAATCCTGTTTTATCAATTGTTCTACGATAGCAAGAATAATGACAGTAGAGATTTTTCAAAATAATTTCTCTGTCTGCACTGATTTTACGTCCCTTCAAGACGTAGAATTTCGACTGGAGTCTGTGCTGTGGAGGATCCAGCAAGACTGTTTGAGGCTCTCAATCTGAAACCAACTTTAAAATTGATTTCCGATTCTGGAATCACTTGAAAACGAGGACCACCCACTGTATACGACGTAAGGGCCTACTCTTTTTTTTTTCAGAAACTCGTCTTGGCCAGCAAAAGGACACAGCACGCGCTTTATTTCAAGAGGCGATGACGACGCCACCACCGTCAACTTCTGTCAGCTCACAGCATGTACGTCATAGTTGACGTACATTCGGGGCGAGTCAGATGCTCCACGCGCCGGCAAGTCGAAATCATGAGGCTCTGTTTCCGCGCTCAAACGGAAGCTGCAATCCTCGCTGAACTTCTCACTGGTAAATTCAGACGAGCTGTAACAGCTTGATTCCGCGTCGGATGACATCACCAACTTGCTTTTGGTGTGTCAGAAGAGGCACGTAACCTATGTTTATACCCTGGCAAGCCGTGGTGATTCGTAGCGTATTTCGTGACATCATCAGATACCAACCATGAAAAAAGAAAGCAGCGTTGCGTTTCTGTTTTGAATCATCGTTCGTAGCCTAAATAAAGTTATCGACGAGTGTCTGCGAAAATAAACCACCCTATAGCTGTGGCAGGACTGTCAATACTATTTGAAAACAACATTATCTCAGTATGCTCGAAAGGGCAACGGGGTTTCTCTTTAGGCTTGCATCAAGCATCCTCGGGTGTGCAAATCGTGAAAGTTTGGAGTTGGACATTCGATGCGTTCAAATGCTGCTCATAAACTGTAAGCAGATAATTCGTATACAGTCTACGTCGATGCTTAACGCTGAAATGAAGAGGGTAGAGACTTCACACTCTTAACTTATTCGTTGCAAACGGCGTCGATGTACATGCAGCCACGTTTCGATGGAGGCTAAAACGCTTGAGGGCCGTGTACTTAGATGCGTGTGCACGTTAAAGAACCTCAGGTAGTCGAAATTTCCGGAGCCTTTTACTGCGGCATCTCCCACAATCACATCGTAATGTTGGGACGTAAAAACCTGAAATTGCATTGTTATTATTCGAAGCCTATAGCAGGTGCGACGTCGCTAAGAATATGTAAGCGCTGACGTGGTCTTTACTATCACCCGCTGATCAACATACAAGGTTGCTGTGTACAGTCGTCTTTGAAATGTGCGCACCTGTTTAAGTCAGATGTCGTTAACTCTTGCTATAGACGCGACATGCGTTAGACGAGACATTGAGAGGTTGCAAACGGGTGAGATCAGCCACGTGACAACCTCGGCAGTGACCATGAGATGACGAAAGAAAATCAAGGCACGTTAAACAACTGTGCTATTGCTGGCGTAATTTGCTTGCTAAAAAGTAAGAATGGACGACTGAGAACTACAAAAACATTACAAAAGAAAAGTAAGCTGCACTAGAAGTGAAAGTTAGGCTAGCTGGTGGTTCATGCTTGGGGTGTAAAAAAAACACACAAATAGAAAGAAGGATTGAAAAAGAGACAACACGAGAGCCTCTTCTTCAGTGCTCGTTTCTATTTTTGCACTGTGTTTATATAAAAAAGTACGTTGGTTACTCAAAAAACAAGACCTTAAGATTTTATACGCTGTACATCAAAGCATAACGAGATCGGGACGCAGAATACAATTAGGACAGCAAATGAACAAAAAATAGTCGTCGTAGCTTCATTTGGATCTTATCCATGATTGAAGAAAGAAAGATGTCTTAGAAGATTTCTTTAAAATCTTTTCTAGATTTAAAGGTGTTTAATTCAGTACCTCATCTGTATATTTACCATGCCGAATGGGAGGCACGTCAATGTACTAACATGGATAACATCTCTAGTGACACAGTAACGAGTTAGTAAAGTGGAGTGCATTGAGGATGACAGCATGGCTAGCTAATGATATCTGGGGTCTAACGTGGCAAAACCCACGATATGACTATCAGAAATGCCGTAGCGAAGGGCTCCGGAATTTTCGACCTTCTGGTGTTCTTTAACGTGCATTGACATCGCACAGTTAACAGTCCGCCACGATTTTGATTCCATTGAAATGCAACCGTCCCCGTCGGGATCGAAACCGCGACCTTCGGCTAGATGGCTAACTGACAGCGTATTGGTTACTAACGGTTGTATGTTTAACAAGGATATGTAGTTATGCACACACATTGGTGTAGTCGTTATTGCAAACGCCTAACTACAGAACAACCAAATATGCAGCCACGATCGCGTGTGTCACTTGCCTCTGCGCCATCTTAAGATCTCCGTGGAGGTCTCCCAAGTAGCATTATACAGAAAATCTGTATGTGGCTACGCTAAACGAAAATCGATGTCTTCGAAGGGCGCGAAAATTCCTAACGCATATGGGAGACAGAAATTCACCGAGCCCTATTATTCTTCACTGGCCTACTAACAATGAAAAAAAAGCATTATGAGGGCGGCAAACCCCATTTAGCTTTTCTCGACAGACGTAACGAAAATATACATAGACTTTAATGTACCATCGGGATTAACCCATTGATAAACACGTAGGCCGCGCGCTTCAGCTTGGCTGGTTAATCATCTGCACTGAGTAATTGGTGGTGATTTTCTTTTGTTCTATACCCAAGCTGTTAAAGGCAACGTGGTTAACTTATCAGAATGACCGTACAGCTAGACGAAACTGATGGGTTGATTTAATTGTCATAATATACACGTCATTTAACAAAGTAAGACTTTAAAATAGTTCGCACGCGGTGTTGGGAAGGCACTGCTATAGCAAGAATACCTCCCAAACAACCTTACATAATAAATTCATGTAGAAGGATAGTCACTTCCCTGTCCCCCGGTTTTTACGTCGAAGGGTCTCTTTCATATGTTTGAAAGCACTGCAGGATTGTCACGTGTTTCAAATTCCTTAAGGAACCAGACGAAGCTTTACGTATATCGTATTAATGTAGATGCTGAATCCACTTTGGTAGAGCCATGGCTGAGTTACAAGCGTAGGCGTAATGGACAGGTTCACTTGCACAGGCGCCGGCGAACGTGTGCTGAGATTGTCAACACTTTGTCACAATACGCCATTGCTTACAACTCAAGTATGCGAGAGTAACTGCGTAACATGCGGGATGCACAGCGACTGTGTAGAAGTTCGTATTCCTAAGCCGTCAATTTCATTAACGTATGCCGGCGAATACTATGATGGGCAAGCCACCTGATTATGTTGCCGCGAAGTGAAACACCTGATCTAAGCTAAAACTTGTGCGACAGCCCCGCCGCGGTGGTCTAGTGGCTAAGGTACTCGGCTGCTGATCCGCAGGTTGCGGCATCCAATCCCGGCTGCGCGGGCTGCATTTTCGATGGAGGCGGAAATGTTGTAGGCCCGTGTGCTGCGTTTTGGGTGCACGTTAAAGAACCCCAGGTGGTCGAAATTTTCAAAGCCCTCCACTACTGCGTCACTCATAATCATATGCTGGTTTTGGGACGTTAAACGCTACATATCAATGAAACTTTGTGCGACAGTCACCGTCAAGGTTGCTTCGACGGGTGGAGGCGTATGCCGTATTGTGACTTTGCACGGGCCGTTCGCGTATGCGCACACCTGTACACGCACGTCCAAGGCATAATGAACGAGTAGCAAAACGTGCAAAGTCTCTTTTAGCTGTGCCCCACTCTGTTCAACGAATTTCAACGAAGTATTAACAAAGTCGGAAGAGGACCGCGTGCATGTCTTACAAGCACGTATAGTGAATCGTTCGCTTATTCGAATAGCGAAAAAAATTATATATGGCGCATTGAGCATTTAACAACTGTACTTGCAGTAGACATTCTAGGATGGTTTGAAACCAGCAATGTTCCTCGAACAGTAGGCCGTTTTCTTAAGGCATGGTTGAGGCATATGTACCTGCAATGCGCAAGGAAATGCGCAGGAGGCCTCATTGCAGTTCCACGTCCTTGATCGCGAAGCTCATGCGTCGTTAAAGTTTTCTTTTTTTGAACCTAACGGTAGCGCATACAGTAACTCCAGATTAGCACGAGGTCACTTTCTCCGTAAGCTTTTGCGGGGAGTTTTGTCTTAACTGCAACACTATAAAAAATGACTAGCGCATTCAAGGAAACTTAAAGGACATCGTATTACAAGAGTGGTTGGTTCAGATATCCCACGCATGATTACTAAACTCGCCGTTTTTCTGTCTCACAGGGCGCCACAAGGTCGAACCATCCAATATGTTTTGCACGGCATCGGTAAAACACGCCGCGGCTGGTCGCAGGAAGTAGGCAATCACGTGTGCCTTAGCCCCGTTGCGGTCTCCTACGTGAAATACTTCGCCAGCTGTGCTTGTGGTGTAGTGGTTATCACATCCGCCTAACACGCGGAAGGTCCCAGGTTCGATCCCTGGCAGGCACATGATTTCTTTTTAATATTTTAGAAGGGCTAGTTTTCAAGTATTCATCTAGCAGCAAAACTGTCAACGTATGTCTGTATGCTATTGATGTGCTTGGAGTATTACTGCAGTGTTGCCACTGGTGGCTAGTTTGCGATGAATTGCGTGGTTTCTTAACGACCTGGTCCAGTGATGAAAATTTCAAGTTGGCTCCGTGGCTATTTTTCGGCTGCTTTGAACTTTGTAGTATTTGCAGATAAATTAACAAGCCAGCCTAAAGACTATGTCAAGTGTTTCTAAGGTTTTCAGTTGTGTCAGTTGTTGTGCGTGCATGTTCTCCATAACAATGTATTCATTTATATGCTCTTGTGGCTTGAAGACCAAGCATGAGGGAAAATGTGTCTGTCTTGTTCAAAATGCTATAGCTATTGTTCATTAATAAAAATTTTCGTCGTAGTACCACTACCGTTCTACTTCACTATAATATATGCGCAAAAAATTTGATAGCATGGCTACTTCACACTACTTATAACTCTAGCTTTGTCTTCTTACCAGATCAGCTCTATAACAAGTCCGAAGAGCTTTTTTTTTTGTCAGGCGGATGCGGTAAACCCCTCCCCCCCCCCCCCCCCCACAGACGCTTGTGATTCATGAGCGCTCGCACCTTGTGGTATTGTGTTTTAGCAGCGACGTAAAAACAACTAAGAATGCTCTTTATATATCTTTTTACACTCGTATAAAAGCACGCCTAATTGAATTGTCAGCAGTTTAGAGTGTTCCTTTTATTGAATATATAACCTTACAAAGCGAGGACTTGAGAACATTTTATCCTTCACATTAGTTCGGTTCAAATAGCATTTCTATACTTCTCAGAAAGTCACGGGTACAATTTCGGGCCCCCTGAAGCGGCATCATTCCGTTAGTTCAAAAAAATAAATAAATAAAAAAGAACAGTCGTATAGTTCCAAAACCAACGTGGTAACGAATACTCCGTTGCCTTTGAGAATAACGTCCTTAATAACAAGATTGAAGCGTCGGCACACTAACACCAAAAAGTAATCGTTTGGCAAAAAAACAAAAAGAACATAAAAACACACACAGTGTAAAAGTCCTTCACATGTTAACTGAGTTAATACGATTCATAAAATTCAGCTGAAAAATCGCATGGTTGCGCGCGTTCATTGCATGATCTTGATGCATTCATGTTTCAGCCCCAAAAACTGTTGTTAATGCTCAGCACAGATGGCGCTGCAATGCTCGGGAAGCTTCGCAATTGTTCGAGGTTGTTCTGGATGAACTTTATTTTCTATTTGTTATTGTTGCGTTTAGAATGGCCTTGATTCGTTGCAGTGACTTCATACATTAGATAGATATGTGAGGTTGAACGTCCAAATACTACCGTATGACTATGAGAGGTGCCGTAGTGGGGGGCTCCGGAAATTTCGACCACCTGGGGTGACTTCATACATTGTATTGCTGACACATTGTATAACGCTATGTCATTACTGCGCAACACTATTGTGAAATAAATGTTGCAACATACGCTTGAGCTACCGAAGAGAAGTTGGGCTCTCGTCAGGTGTATTGACGCACCTTCACCCCATTTTCTCGGTATGCAGTGCTCGCTGTACAACCAAATAAGGCTTTTTTTTTTATTTGAAAAAAAGAAAAGCTTATACGGAGTGCACGAGTTGTCGAAAATTCGAGACGTTACGCGAGAACCAGTGATAAGCCTCGAACGTGCACAAATGCCGACGCGGCTCACCGCATATCGCTCAACGGCCCTTGCTGTTATCGCCGCTATCAGTGTACGGTTTAGGCTGCTTGCCCTTTGCTCTCTCTATTTTCCGCGCTGATGTTCGCCTAAATGTAGGCTTTCTTTCAAACGCAGCAACTGCGGCGAAGAAGAGAGACTGTGCCTCCGAGCCACCTTAAGTGAATGCTTAATGTCCCTGAGACTTTTTCATTTTTCCTTGTATAGACTCTTTAAAGTGCACTGTCTGTCTGTCTGTCTGTCTGTCTGTCTGTCTGTCTGTCTGTCTGTCTGTCTGTCTGTCTGTCTGTCTGTCTGTACGTCCGTCCGTCCGTCCGTTCATCTGTCTGTCTGTCTGTCCCTGCATAAACTTGCAGTACAAGTTACGTATGTAGGGCACGCTCTAGTGCTAGTGATTGAATTTAGAGCTAATTGTACTAACTCACTAAAGGAATAATAAAATGACCTTTTGATTGCAGTCACGTACTTCCGCTCACAACAACACACAACACCTTAAATAAATACGCACAAGGTGGACCTTCTCATGTAAGTTTCATTGCGCTTGGGTTTCACTTCAGTTCTACGCGGCATTTGCAGTTCCCTTTCTTTCTCTGTTTATCCATCTCTTTAGCATACTCACACACACGCACAGATAGAATAAGCAATAGCTGCAGCAGTCACACTTTCTGAACCACTAAGAAAAAATTGTCATTGTGTGCTGCTCCCACTAGTACAGCTGCGCTAACGTTGCATCGATCTTTACATAATGCAAGCGTTGGGAACAATTCGTTCTACACGTCCGCATGTGTTTCAAAGATCATGGCAGCGGACGGCACGACCGGTCTGTAAAGTGGGTCACCGTCGCCGCAGTGAGTCCATTGCTATGCTCTTTGGAAGGGGGGGGGGGGCACCGTAACGTCTGTGCTTGTGGTGTAGTGGTTATCACATCCGCCTAACACGCGGAAGGTCCCAGGTTCGATCCCTGGCAGGCACACTTTTTTTCTTTTTATTTTCTCGGCCCGTATTTGTGAAACTTACCTTCTCTGCACTTTGATTGTGCGCACGTATATTCACCTGAACAAAAACGCTGTGTGAAATTTTAATTTAATGATAACTTTTCTGTTTTGATACACTGGATTGCAGTCTTTCTTTCTCAAAAGTGCGTTAACAGTTTCGTAAAGTGTGTGATACCTTAAGAATCGAGACAGAACTAGAAGGGTCAATCATATATAACTGTGCTAATATACGCCAAAACTGCAGAAATTATCCATATCTTGCTAGAATGTTAACGCGTGTGCAGCTATACTTCTGGTGTAGTGGTTATCACATCCGCCTTGCACGCGCAAGGTCCCAGGTTCACAGGCATAGTAGGTTTTCATTTTCTTTCTTTTGGGAAAAAAGTTCTTTTTATAGCTTTAAAGATAGCGAACATGGCAATTTTCATAAGCTTTCATATCAAAACACACTTCACATTTGTTTTACATCAATGCGACATTGCCTCGCCACGATGGTCTAATGGCTAAGGTACTCAGCTGCTGACCCGCAGGTCGCGGGATTAAATCCCAGCAGCGGTGGCTGCATTTGCTCTTGAGGCGAAAATGCTGCAAGCCAGTGTGCACTGATTAGGGTGCACGTTAAAGAACAACAGGTGGTCAAAATTTCCGGAGGCCTCCACTACGGCGTTTCTCATAATTATATGGTGGTTTTGGGACGTTAAACCCCACATATTATCATCATCATCCATACATACATACATGCATACATACATACATACATACATACATACATACATACATACATACATACATACATACATACATACATACATACATACATACATACATACATACGTACGTACGTACATACATACATACATACATACATACATACATACATACATACATACATACATACATACATACATACATACATACATACATACATACATACATACATACATACATACATACATACATACATACATCATCTAGCCTCACTGCCAGAAGACCAACCTCGTGCCTCATTATGCACGACAGTCCTGACATATCGTACACGCATACCCACGCGATATACAACTCCAGAATTGCAACTCCCCAATGGTGTATGACTCATTCACATGCTGAACTCACGGTTCCAGGCATACGGTCAAAAGCTGGACATTCATCTCTAGCGCTAAAGCAGCTCTCTCTTCTTTTGTTGTATGGGAAGTACAGTGAGCGTAACTATCTATATACTGGCGCTTCAACTAAAGTGGATGGGTTTGCAGGGTCGGTGATCTTTCCTGCAACAGCGACTACGGCGAAGATTCAGTTATCCCACAAGACGTCATCGACAGCTACGGAACTTGCTGCTCTACGTAGTGCAGTTAGCGTCAATAAACACCAAGAAGCCAAGAAATAGAGCGTGTTAACAGCATCCAAGGCATGTTTAGTATTCATCTTACGCTGGGTACCTCATGAACAACTATAGTTCTGTAAATTATAGACCTGCTTTACCACCTCTTCGACGAAGGACATGAAATTACGTTTCAGTTGCTTCCAAGTCACTGCGGAATATTGGGCAACGAACATGCCGGTGCAGCTACTCGATCACACGAAGATGGGGAAAAAGAATCTATCCCATTTTTAAGAACTGATGCTGGAATGAAAATCCGAAAAATGGCTAATGGAGAAGTGAAATCCCTGTGGAACGCTGAGTGCTTACGGCACACGTGAGTGCATAGGCTGGACACGTCTCGTCGACTTCGGCCTCCGTACAGACTCTGTCGACTTGAGACAACGGTGCTTTGCCGACTGCGGCTTCGTGTCGCTTTCACCAAAGTTTTCGCCTTCCGAATCGGCATGGAAGACGGTGCTGCTTGCTATGATTGCGGCAGTGATGAAACGATGGAGCACGTTCTTTGTCACTGCCCTCGTAACAGCGCGCAAAGACGGCAGTTAGCTGCTGCATTCGCTCGCCTTGGCGACAGACCTTTGTGAGAACAATCAGTGCTTGAAAGGTGACGTGATCTGTCTTCACACAGAAAATCAGTCAAGGTTTTTGTTGCAGAATATTTTTTTGGATCGGGCCAGGCTATCGAAGAGGACGAAGTGGAGATAGGCACGCGCTAGAAGGGACAGACTCAGACTTGGCTCCATGCTGCTTAAATGGGTCGTGTCTGTCTAACGTCTGCGGACCGGTTATTTTGTTACATTTGGTGCCAAAACCCGGAATCCACCCCTTCGGAGACTTCCCTGAACGTCACGACCATGGCGACCACTGACCATTTTCGGAAGAAGCGCTGCTCGATCAGAACTGGTGTTACCTGAGCCCTAGCACTGTTATCGGATTTGTTGCAGCAACCGGATCCTGATGTCTCCCCGATTAAAGGCCGCATAGTTTACCTCAAGGACAAGGAGGCAGTAGTATTGATGCTCGACGACATCATCCCTACGAGTAGAGATGAAGAAATCCTCAACCACGAAGTAGGAATGGCGCAAGAATACAACGAGAAAATTTTCTACGCGGTGTCACGTGCCAAGTTCTGGCTTCAAAAATTCGTGAAAGGTTGGTCAGAACGCAGGCTCAAGCAACTCAGCCCGGGCCATGTTACCTCGGATCTCTGAACTCCGCCGACGTAGCAGGTCAGGTGAGAAAGCCCCGTCAGTGTTCACTTCAACTACCGATGCTACAGATTCCGACTTTCGATGGTAGTCTGCCTAGATGGCAGGGTTTTTGGGACCATTTCGACGGGATCATCCACAAGAATACCGAGCTGCCGTGCATCGAAAAATTTAAGTACCTCCTCACTTACTTAACAGGAAGTGCGAAGCGAGCTGTCGAAGGCATCTGTTTAGCAGAGCAAAATTACGACTTTGCAATCAAGACCCTCACGGATCGTTTTGGACGCCAGGATATGCTTTTGAACGAGCATGTTGACCATGTGCTTCCACTAAGCCGCGTGAAAAGCTCGTCAGACGTTCTAAGGCTTCGTCTGCTGCAAGATAGTGTGCAGTTCCACGTTAGTGCCTTGGAAGGCCTAAGAGTTGCGCCCGACCAGTACACTGTGGTCTGAAACCGTGTCCTGTTGCGATGTCTGCCAGGTGATCTCGATATTATGTACAGGCATAAATCAAAAGAATCGAGCTGCGCCTCCAGCATCGCCCAAATGCCTAAATACCGAACGTGGCTAGCAAAGGATTTACTAACGTTTCTCCACATTCAAGTAGAAATCCGGGAGGAGTGCCGCTTACAGTCTCGTCGTGCGTCGCAAGGTGAACCCGAAACCCACATATCCGAAGAAATGTATGCCACAGAAAACATACCGTCAGCGTCCGCCCTAACGGGATTTACCTTGCCTGTTAGATCGGCGTGCCCACTCTGCCATAGCAAGGATCACATGATCGCTGCCTGCAACGCCAACATATCTACTGAAAAAAGCGGGCAAGACTACAGTACACCAATTGTTGCTTTCGATGTGATACACGAAACCACATCGCCAGAATGTGCAGGAAATCATTCAAGCTAAGGTGTGGTACCTGCCAGCGACGCCACCTCGCGATTCTCTGCGAGTTATCTAGGCCAGCAGGACATCCACGGCCAAAGGATGAGTCACCCGGGTCTCACGAAACCCCGTCGGATATCATGCGAACCATCACGACCACCCGAAACCGTCAGATCGAATGTACTTTTACATTATTGCAGAGACGCCGAATTTGGGCAGAGTTTGGAGACCGACGACTCCTTGTGCGAATACTGTTGGATAGCGGCTGTCAGCGCTCATACATTCGTGCAGACCTGTCAAAATTTTTTCAGTGTTCTGTTGCAGGAAAAGAAGAGCTATGTCTCGTCACGTTTGGCGACTCAAGGTGAACGAGACGAATCTGCACAGAGCTTGCTAACGTGCGACTGCGCAGTCAGTTCAATGACTCCGCAATAGCTGTAGAAGCATTAACAATTCCGGAAATGTGCACCGTCACAAGCCCATCACTTGACCCCAACATTTTGTGCCGACTCGACAAACCGGGGTACAACGCAGCTGAAAGCTTTTCACCAAAAACGTGGAAATTGGACGAGATCAGCGTCATCATAGGATCCGCCGCCTATCGGAAGGTCACCACCGACAAAATCGACCACGTAACCGAAACGCTAACGGCGATCGAGACAATGTTTGGCTGGATGGTACAAGGACCCTTGTCATCTGACAGCATACAGCGCGCGTTTAGCGTACTGTTTGTCTTGAGCCACAATACTTCTGCAACGCACACAGAAATATCTTCAATGTGGCATTTTTGTGCCATCTGGAGAGGTAAAGTGCCTTCACGAAGCTCAAGCAAGCACCACGATCTATCTGTATGGGAGCACGGTATCTCTTTAGAAAGGAAGGGCCGTCGGCATGACTACGTGGTTGCTGGCGGCAGGAACTTGGAAGAAGCGGAGCCGCCGAACAAGCACGTCAATGCTCATCACTCCCGTGTGCGTCGATGTCGTCGACACCAGCGTGAACGTACATGGTGACGCCGTACTTGAACAACTCGTCTCAGACCAGCTACGTCTAGGGCGAACACCACGACTGGCATCGCGTCTTCATCATTCTGCATGCGAAGCACGTCAGCCTAACGCACGTCAAGAACACCCTCCGTCTAATCAGCATCGGTTCCGGAGGCGGCAAGGGGTGCGACAGCCATGATTCAACGGCCGTAGTGCACAGGCACTCGCGGTAGCAAAAGCAAGTGCATTTTAAGACAAACTGCGCTCTCGGTGGGTACGATTCTCCTTGTTCCCCCTGGGATGATGTTGAATAACAATCCGGATCGAAACAACCTAAAGTGGTTCAGACTTAATCGATACGTGCGAGTAATCTAGGCCCCCCTGGGAGGATGTTGCAGAGTATTCTCTTGGAGCGGGCCAGACTATCGAAGAGGACAAAGTGGAGATATGCACGCGCTAGAAGGGACAGCTTGTCCAAAGCGAGCTACAGAAAACATCGTGAAAGAGACTGCTTCATCGTTGTTCATGTGAACTAAAAGTGCTCATCGAAAGTCCACCATGGGGAACACGTTCAAAAGCACCCATTTGGAACAAGCATCGGAAACATCGCTGGAAGAGCCGGCACAGGAGAAAACTTGGATTATCCCATGTGGACTGGCTGGAACCCGTATAACTACTGACTAGTATTGTGTACCAAGAACGTGGGTGTGTGTTTAGTGTTCTTCGTCGTCATGCGTCATTAAGGGGGCATGGAGGTTGTTAAACATTTTATGTAAACGAGGAAGAGGGCAGTATCATCATCATAAAGATTAGTTCTGTGTTCGGAATAAAAAAGAGGTCGATGGGTGGTCGTCGCCATGGGCATGGCGGCTCGTCCTTTCCTCAGCAGCCTTATTGAACTTTTTGTGTGGTAGTGGCCTATTTTATATGGTATAGCACCCCAGCTCACATTTTTTTTTCTTTTTCGCGCATCTATATCGCTCTTCGCTTTCTTTCCCATCTTTCTTCTCCATTTTCCCTTCCCTCAGTGCAGGGTAGCATACCGGAAGCTCCAGTTTCTGGTTAACTTCCCTGCCTTTCCCTCATTTTATTCTCTATCTCCTGAGTGGGTGAATGCCAACAGAAAAATCGATTAATTTACTCCCGGTTCTTAGCTCCAGCATACTCCTTCTGGCGGAAAATACAACCTAAAATCAAGGAATGTTATGAAATTGTCATGTCTCAGCACCAGGGGAGATAACACTGTCACAAACATGGTTAGAGTTAGAGTTTCTGTAACAACCGCGTCAAACTGGTGATGATCCTTATTGGTAACAACCAGATAGTCGTCTACAAATCTAAAAAAAGCAATCATATCAGTGTGCTTCACATGCTCGTCAAGAACCTCATAACGTTTTGCTAAAAACAGGCCGCTCAAGTACGGGGCTATGCAGGAACCTGTACATATCACGTTCTTTTGTTTCACAGTGTTCCCATTTCCCGTCGCATAGGCCGAGTTAAGATAAAAGCAAAGGAGCTCTAAAAACTATTTACTCGACACACAGGTAATATTTTCAAATTGAACCGCTCCTACTCTTTCGATGCCTTCCGACACACACATCATAAACTTATCCCGAGGAAGGGTGTAATAAAGATCTTTAACATCAATCGAAAAGGCTAAAAGACTCGCGTTCTTATTCCCTGCGCAAAAATCTAGCGTTCGTTCCGACTTTTTCGCCGAAAAATGGGTCATCAAGAGATATGAACTTCAAATTATTTTATAAAAAGAAGGATGGATGGATGGATGGATGGAAACAACTTTATTTATACGTCCTGTACAGGGTGTAGCCACCTGCCTGGCTAATCCCACGTTGGGACAGGGAGGTCAAGCCTCCTAGCCATTTCATGGGCGTACTGGACAGCCAGAACTTGGGGGATATGGTCGTGAGACTTTATCTTTCCTGTAAATCGTTCCCGGGAAATGCCACGGCCAAGCGACCCACATTCCCAGAGCATATGATCAAGCGTGCATACTTCTTTCTTACATGCCTTGCAAACAACATTCATATCTTTTATATCGTACCATTCTTTTACCTGTGCCGGTGAGTAATAAGACTGTGTCTGTGATTGTCTAAGAGTGACCGCTTGTGCTCTATTTAGTCTACTGTGAGGGGGTGCAAACTCTCTCCTCCCCAGGTAGTAATATTTAGTTATTTCGTTATATGTCATGGTCGTATTCCGTTGTAGATTTTCGAATCCATCAGAATCAAATTAACGTGTAAAAGCGTCCCGGTCCGTAAGTTCGTGGGCAACGCTGTTGGCCGATTCATTTGGATTCATGGAAATGTCATCGAGTGGCCCAAGGTGCGCTGGGAACCAATATATGTAATTTGTGTCAATGGCCTGTTTACTATTAATAATTCGAACTGCTTGTGGTGTGATCCTGCCCCTGCTGAAGGCTCTGATGGCTGCTTTTGAGTCACTGTATATCTCGGAGTATCGATCATCCGTCAGAGCCAACGCGATAGCAACCTGTTCAGCGACTTCCGGCTTGGAAGTGTAAACTGTGGCGCAGTTGGTACACCTGCCCTGGTGGTCAACTACTACCGCGGTGAACTTATTTCGGTCTTTATATGAGGCTGAGTCGACAAAGCAAGCCCCGCTGCCTCCTTTATCTAACTTCTTTAATAAAGCCTTAGCCCGAGCTACCCTTCTGGCGACGTTGAAGGTTGGGTGCATATTTCTTGGCAACGGGGCAACGACGATGCTCTCAGCAGAATCCTGTGGTATCTTGGTGTACGTCTCCTGGTCTAAAACAGGGTTGATCATGATTCTATCGAGGATCGATCTCCCCGTGCAAGTGGTAGAGAGTCTTGCTATTTGTGACCTTTCTTGAGCCTCCGCGATTTCTCTAGTCGTGTTGTGTACCCCTAACTTGAGCAATTTTTGAGTGCTGGTCCGAAGCGGGAGACCCAGTGCATTATTGATGACTTTCTTGATCACCGCGTTGAGCTTCTTTAGTTGTGTTTGTGTCCAGTTATACATAGAAGCTGCATATGAAATATTACATAGCACGAAAGAGTTGATCAACCTGATAAGATTGTCCTCTTTCATGCCTTTTTGTCTCTTTGCAAGTCGTCTGATCATCCGGTATGCATTCTCTGTCTTGAAGATAATTTTCTTGAGCGCCATGTGATTTGTGCCATTCGCATCTATAAAAAAGCCCAGTACCCTCATCGTGTCGACTCTGGGTATATTTACCCCGTTTTCGGTCAATATATGTATGTCACATTCGGATAGTGGCTTCCAGCCCTTAGGTCTCCCCCCTTTTTCTTTTCTGTAAAGTAATAACTTTGATTTCTGTGGGGAGCACCGGAGACCAGTGGGCCTCAATTATTCCTCCACTGCACCGCTTCTGTGAGTGCATCTTGTACCTGTCCTTCACTACCACCAGCACACCATATAGTAAAGTCATCAGCATAGATGGTGTGGTGAATGTTGCTGATATTGCTCAGTTTCCTGGACAGGCCGATCATGCACAAGTTGAAGAGGACGGGAGAGATCACCGAGCCTTGAGGGGTTCCACGATCACCGAGTTGAACCACGTCTGAGTTGGTGTCTCTTACCCTTAACCTCGCCGTACGTGCTCCTAAGAAAGATTTTATGTAATTATACATTTTCGATCCAAGTCCAATTTCCTCTATCGTTTGAAGGATGTATTTGTGCTTAATGTTGTCGAATGCTTTCTCCATGTCTAGTCCGAGGATGGCTTTGGTATCTCTAGAGTATCTGTCTAGAATGTCGTGTTTAATCTGCTTCATTGCATACTGAGTAGATAGTGAGGATCTGAAGCCTAACATATTGTAGGTGTATATGTTGTTGTCCTCCAAGAAATCCTTAAGCCTGTTGAGGATTGCATGCTCGGCAACTTTTCCTACACATGATGTTAGCGATATTGGTCGCAAGTTCTCCAGACTTGGAGGTTTACCCGGTTTCGGTATTAGTATGACTTGAGAAAGTTTCCATTCATCTGGGACTTCACCTGAATTCCATGCTTCGTTAATAAAATCAGTCAGTGATTCAATGG
Organism: Rhipicephalus microplus; assembly: GCF_043290135.1. Lineage (NCBI taxonomy): Eukaryota > Metazoa > Arthropoda > Arachnida > Ixodida > Ixodidae > Rhipicephalus > Rhipicephalus microplus. The sequence goes on along the minus strand of NW_027465571.1, from coordinate 2,544 downwards.
AGGGCTCGTCGAGATTCCTGAGTGACTTGTTTGTGGCGCCTTCTGGGCCGGGGGCAGACTTTCTGTTTAACTCACTCAACACTCTTCTGATTTCAGATAAAGTGGAGGGTCGATCCAGTTCCGGCTGAGGGGCTCCCCTGTATTCCGATCGTGGAAATCGTTCTGGCTCCTTAGCGACTGGTAGGTATTTGTCTATGAGTTGTCTGATAACTGTTTCAATGTCTTGATTTTTAAGAGCTGTGTGTATGGCCGGGGCAAGACAGTGTCTCTGGTTGGACCTGGCGCCTTGCTCATCTAGGAGGTGCTTAATAAGTTTCCATGCTTTGCCGTTCCTGATCTGCCCATCAATCGTTTCACAAAATTCATCCCACTGCTGCTTACACAGGGTGGTGCAGTGCAGTTCGATTTGTTTATTCAGTTCTGCTATTTTCTTTCTTAGTTTACGATTCAGTCGTTGAGTCTGCCATTTTTAGTAATGGCCTGCTTTGCTTCAATTAAGTGGGCTAGTTTAGAATCCATGGCCTCGACGTTAGCGTCAGTGAGAAGCTTTCTGGAGGCCGATTTGATATCATTCCTGATGGATTCGCGCCACTCTTTGAGGCTTGGTTTGGTAGCATTTGGTTCGCTTTGCGTTCTAATTCTGCGAAAGACATCCCAATCAACAACATCAAATTCTCGAGTGCGGCCTTTCTCAACCTCCAGCGTAACCTCGAGAACATAGTGATCACTGCCGAAGTTATAACCGGTATTTGTCCATAAGGGATGCTCTATGTTCTTGACAAAGGTTAGGTCGGGTGTGGTGTCTTTACAGAGAGAATTGCCGATTCTTGTGGCATACCCTTTATCCGTAATCAATACCAGGTCTTGCTTGTCAGCATGATGCCATAGATTCCTGCCTTTGGGGTTTGTCGCAGTATATCCCCAGAGTTCATGAGCAGCGTTGAAGTCCCCTAATATGATTGGAGGCCTATCTTCCGCGAGTTTCGTAGTTTTCTCGAAAATTATCTTGAACTGTCGTTTGTAGTGCTTCGGGTTACTGTAAATGTTGAGGACAAATAAGCTGTTGCCTCCTTAGTTTTTGTATGAAACCGGCACTAATACCTCCACCATGAGATACTCTAAGTTCTTGTCCCGAATGCCTAGATCGTGAGAGATGTGTGTCAGCTGCCTATTTAAAAACACATATAGGCCTCTACCTAAGTTTTTGCACTCTATAGCTCTATACCCCGTGATCGTGACGTATCCGTACCCAGTTTCTTGGAGTGCTATTATATCCGGCTTAGATTGTAGTGATCTGAGATATTGCTGGAGTGTGGCACGTTTGTTGTTGTACCCCCCGCAATTCCATTGCCCCACTCGAAATTCTCTTTTAGTGTGGGCCATATGGGATATTCGTATCCCCTGCCTGGGGAATAATGGGGGCTGTGAGGAACGATGGTCCACGCTGTGCTCTGTCGTTGCCAGACATACTCATCACTTCAAGAGTTTTCACTCCTTCGCTAAATGCCGTAAGCCCTTCCCTAGGATCATTTAATGTACTCTGCATTTGTCCCACACTCATAGTCAACTGTGAGACACTGTCCATGATCATTTTCATTTTATCTGCAAATGAGGCTAGTGTTTGTTTCATTTCCTCAATGTGGGTTTCAGTATTCTTAAGCTCACTTTCGACGGCTCTGCGCTTAGCCGACATGGCTCCATCACCAACAGTCGGGGGAACTGGCGATTCCTTTGGCGTGTTTTGGTTCTCGGCCTGCTTGGTTTCACTTAAAAGATTTTAATTGCTGCTAATTCTGTAAGCATATTTTTGTTCATTTCCCTTAGTTCTTAATTTTTCTTTCTTAAGCATCTCTATTTCCCTACTTTGCTCTGGCGGTGGGTCACAAAGCATGACACTTACCGGTTCGGTTCGCACACCATTGGCCCAGGCAAGTCGTCTGTTGTCGGAAGATTGTCCTCTGGTAGTTGGCGTCTTGTTCGTCCTTGCCAATTCCTTGACTTTGTCGGCCCACGTGAAACCAATGCCTCCTTCGGATTCTGGGTTAATCAATGGAGTCCGATTCCCAGACCTCACCACGGATTTGGACCTGGATGCACTCCTTCTTCTCGATCTAGATACCCTCCTTCCTCTAGATCCGGAGCGATTTCGAGACCTGGACCTGCCACGAGATGCTGCTGTTGGCTTCGAGTCGTCCATTGGAGCTGATGCTGTGGAGTGCAGCTCGGATGAGTGCAGGTTCAACGGATTGTCGACTTGTTCCTTTTCAGCGTTGGCTGTCATTGCTCTTTCACTTCTTCTTCTTCTGACAACGTATGGAATTGTGTAACGGTGTCTGCACATCTTGTCCGCCGTAAGGTGTGGATCACCGCAAATTTCACATCTGGGTTGGCGCTTGTGTTCCTTCATAACGTTTATTTCGCCACATCCTCTACACACGGTCTCTTCCAGGGTGGGGCACACGTCAGCTCTGTGACCGAGCCGGTGACAAGCATAACATATATCGATCTTTTTCTTCTAGAGTAAACACTTCACCAGGATTGGAA
>NW_027465570.1:0-22532 GCF_043290135.1 Rhipicephalus microplus | reverse complement strand
TGAAGGCAAATGCATCAATGCATCGAGAAACGTAAATCTTGGTCAGAAGGTTGTCACGTGGTCGTGATTTGAACGCAGGCAGGGATCATGGTATTCAGGGAAAAAAAACTCGCTATTTGGGTGAACTTCTGCCCAGAAAGAGCAGTAACAACTGTACAGGGACAGCACCCAACGGACCAGCAGCCGCCGATAATATGATCCGTCGATGACCGTCGTGGAACATGCACACGTGACATGAGACCTTCGAGTGTTATCACTGGTGGTAGCGCTAGTTCTTCAACAAGCTCGACTGTTCGCGTTTGTGCGTTCAAGGCTATCGGACAATTATTCAAATGATCTAAAAGGTTTTCGGAGCACCGGGCCCACTTTGCGAAAGGCAGTCCTTACGTGTGTAACGAACCGGATCCATGAAGTACGAGAAAGAGCGCACAGGCCATTAATCACCCCACTGCGTAAAGCATCCTGCCGAAGTTCAAAACAAAACACCGAAGGGAGACGCAATGCATACACAAAGAAAAAAAAAATCTGGCAGATCCAACGTACAGTGAGAATCAATGATATGCGAAGCGCCAATGAGTAATCTTGATATGTCACTTTAAAATTAGTAGGATGTTACGAGATAGAGGTAATTGATGCATCACATGATTTCTGTGTCATGATTATCATGTTTGTATGTGTCGTTTAACTTCACCATGTATTCACGTCACGTGATACCTAATTTCGTATATGTCTATGGAGCTAGCGCAACGGCCGCGAGCATGCTATGAGCGTGGCATGTTGTCATGTTCTTACATGACACACGTATCAGGATTATCATGTTTGCATCAGTCATATATTGTGTCATCCGACGACGTCAGGTAACACCAACTTGAGTATATGTGGAGCTAGCGAAACGGCCGCGAGCGCATCATCAGTGTGGCATGTAGTCATGTTGTTACATGGAACGCGTGTCTTAATTATCATGTTTGAATGTATCATTTACCTATGTCGTCCGTTCGCGTCAGGTAATATCGAGTTTAGTACATGTGAAGCTACCAAAACGGCCGCGAGCGCATCATGAGCGTAGAATGTAGTTATGTTACATGAAACGCGTCTCATGTTTATCATGTTTGCACTTGTATCATACCTTTGTCTTCCACTTATGTCCCGTAATACCAAATTTGGTATAAGTGAAGCTAGCGAAACGGCCGCCAGCTCATCATGAGCGTGGCAGGTAGTCGTGTTGTTGTATTACACGCATGTCATGATTATCATGTTTGCACCAATCACATACCTTCGTCATCCATTCACGCATTTTAATACCAAATGTGGTACATGTGACGATAGCGAAATGACCGCGAGCGTATCATGAGCGTGGCATGTAATCATATTGTTACATGACACGTATGTCATAGTTTTCATGTTAGGGTCTGTCGCTTGTGTTCACTGTGCAATTATGACACACCATACCAGTTGTGCAACAAACCATGTGAACGAAACCACCGCCAGAGCTTGAACACCATGAAATGTAAATCATGACATTCATGACATACATGTCAATATTTTCATGTTATGACTAGTCATACATGTTCTACATAGAGTCATGTTATGCCATACCAAGTTCGATATTGATAACATCATCGAAACGGCCTGGACAGCGTAAAGTCTTAGGCGGCTACATAGATAGATACATACATACATACATACATACATACATACATACATACATACATACATACATACATACATACATACATACATACAAACATACATACATACATACATACATACATACATACATACATACATACATACATACATACATACATACATACATACATACATACATACATACATACATACATACATACATACATACATACATACATACACATACATACATACATACATACATACATACATACATACATACATACATACATACATACATACATACATACATACATACATACATACATACATACATACATACATACATACATAGATAGATAGATAGATAGATAGATAGATATATAGATATATAGATAGATAGATAGATAGATAGATAGATAGATAGATAGATAGATAGATAGATAGATAGATAGATAGATAGATAGATAGATAGATAGATAGATAGATAGATAGATAGATAGATAGATAGATAGATAGATAGATAGATAGATAGATAGATAGATAGATAGATAGATAGATAGATAGATAGATAGATATGCTCAAAGTCGCCGAAGTTTGCTAAGAAATACTTCGCATTCAAAAGTATAATAGGCAAAGCGTGAATGTTAGATTGATGAATGTTAGATGGCTTAACGCACACGACATGAAAAGCTTCATGTCGTGGGAAGTTTCACTGAAAGTTGGTAGTGCCGTACCGAATCACATTCTAGTCCGAAGCACCGAGATCTATAGCACCGAAGCACCAAAGCACCGAGATCTATGATACTACGTTCTTCTACAGGCCATAGTATCATCAAAAAGCGTTTTTGCTGAGTCCACGTCGGCTCATCGGGGTGTAGACCCCGTCTACGTCGGTGGGTTGGTATTCCATGGTGAGCACACAGTTAGCACACAGCGACAACGTAGCTTTCATGCTGCGTTGCATTTTATTGTACGTTATTTGTCGCATATTTTCGGAAATAGTCCTAGCACAGTTGATGAAATTGAAAACAGACCGAAAAGTTTGTTTTAGTTTTAGCATGAAGCGTTACGCCTCAAATAACGCGTGTAAACAGTCGATTTCGAGTCTTATCCATTGCCATGGCAGGATGCTCTGTCTTATCAAAAACTGGTAGTACAAGACGAAGTAGTACATTTAGTGAATCAACACAGCTACGATGTCCTTCGCAAGCGTAACTTAGTGTTATCAAGATACCAACTGTCAGGTTCAAACAATTTATGGAGGTGGTCTTGTTTCATCATCAGTGTAAGGATATTTTCAGAAAGTTACTAAGTCTACTGCGAATTTATACACAATAGCCTCCCTCTCTGTAAATGTACGCCGCAATTGCCTTACAGGCATGCCACTGATGTCTGTCATTACTGTTAATAATTTTTGCAGCTTTGGGAAAGCTTGATACCTGTTACACAGGATATGCAAGGTACGGAAGAAAGGCTCAACTACGTGCGATCGTTAGCGAAGGAAACTGGATTACAGCTACGTAGTGGTGAAATCGCTCACATCTATCTGCCCATACAGGATTACACAGGTGAGTATCATGTGCTAAGCGGGGTCGACAAGGGAGGTCAGCGATCCATAAGTTTTTTTTTCTTGTGAGACTAAGCATATTCGTAATTTATTGTTCAATACCTTGAATATAACGGGCAAGGGCCTGAACTACTCGTTACCGATGAAGGCTAACCTTGTCAATCAAATGAAAACTTCGTGTAAATTGTGTGATTTATTTACACCCATCACTACTGCGATCCGAAAAAGGTTTGTGCATGTTCATATTTTTTGCAATAGCTACTATAGGGATACTCCATGCAACTTTTCACTGTCGCCGTCGTGTTTTGTACGAAGTCCAAATCGGTAAGTTTATCCCTGAAATCATACGTTGTATGCGTGATCTAATACTTGCGAATACTCAAAGTGACTGGGCTTAAACAAAGACGAAGCCACCTGCCTCCCACATTATTCCTTCAGAAACAGTGAGAAATGAGTGATTGTCTGTGTGTAACACGTATGTGTCGTTTATACTTGTTTTTCTTTTTCCTTTGATGGTTTCTGCACAATTTACGGCAGCAAAAGGGAGAGTTGGGCTAGTTGGCTTGTGTTCATATTGAAACATCGAGGTTACTTATTTGTTCAGCATGCTCTCTTGTTTGCGTTGTGTAGTCTTTCTTTGTGATTCGTCTCTGCGCTGATTCAGTATGAGCACAATTTACGTCTGCAGTAATGCTTGCCCTCAAGTTATTCCAACAACACCCAGAAGCTTCATTTTGATGCCCGAATAGGAGCACTCGCTTTTGACTACGGTCACTTGAAGGCCACCTAGAACGGAAGCCGAAAGCCATTCAGACTGAATTTACACGTGAAGGTTGTGATTATATATTCTGACGTGGTTTTTTGTTTGTTTTCTAAGTTGCTTTTCGTTTTACACGCAGCTTTGATGATTCCTGTGACGCCAGGAATTCAGACTCTCACTCATGCTGAAAGGCAGATGCTGCAGAAGGACATCGAAGAAGAAGTTCAAAAGTGGCAAGCGAGCAGAAAAAATTCACCACTGACTGACAATTACATTATACACGCAGTGAAGCCACGGGTGAATAATTAACGCTCGAGAACACGCTGAAAACCGAGACTATAGTCTCTCACCTATAGTAAATCTGCGACTTGAAACGCCTACAGCGCGAAACACGCCTATTGCTAAACCAACTTACAATAACTGAGTGCTCATAATCAAGATGGGATTGCCCCATGTGTCCACTTAACTAACTCGAAGAAGTGCCTTGACCGCAAGCACCTTCTATTGCCCGAGTTGTAACGTTCACAAAAATTAGTACAATTGTCCTAAAACAAGTTTTTGAATACATAGTATATTGATGATTTCGCTTGTTTCTTTTCCCCTTCCACCCGCCTCGGTGGTATAGTGGTCACCACGCTTGACTGCTCAGCTGGCAGTCGAGGCTTCAATTTTAGGCTGTGGCGGCCGTATTGTCATAAAAGCCTAGTGGCCCGTGGCCAAGTTTTATGGAGTCTTCTTGTACGGCGTCCTTCATATTCCTAATATAGTTTTGGGATGCAAAGTCTCCAAAATTATTACTTTGCGCCTACAATGCCACTCGCGATTTCTGGGAGTCGTGTATGAATACCGCATACACCTTCCATCGACAGAAATACTGGCAGACGCGCTCCTTGTCGGCCACAAAAGTTTGCGGACCACGAAAGCACGTGCTAAACTGCCTGTCCCCGCCACCTAGCGGTGCTCAATCTACCGTCGACCGCAGTTCCGGGCCGAAAACGGGTCTTCTTCGTATTCTCTGGCCTTTCAGTTTTCCACTGCCGCGTAGCGCATTGTTAGTTCTATCAAAACTATCACGGCGTTCCTCAAACGGCGTTCTGTTGGCTAGGTGTCACATTGTGATAAAAAAATGCGACTGATAATAGTTATACCGATAGACTGCTGTCCAGGCAGAAGCTCGTAGACGCAGATACCAAAAGCACGACGCGTTGAAAAGTGAAAGGTGAAAATTACATGTACCCAGTCAGAAAAGAGACAGGCCATCGATTAGCGGAGGGATGCTTTCAAGGCGCTGCGGTCCTGTCGACCACCGCTGACGTAGCGGGAAGTGTCACGAACAGACCTTCGGCCATGCGCTCGCGTAGTCCGTGAACTTTTGTGGTCGACTGTACAATGCCGGCCTCTTCCCCGTGTACGCGGGATCAAATCCCGGCGGCTGCATTTTTGATGAAGGCGAAATTGCTGTGGGTCCGTGTGTTCAGATTTAGGTGCACGTTGAAGAACCCCGGGTGGTCAAAATTTCCTAAGCACTCCACTGCGGTGTCTTTCATTTTCATATGGTGGTTTTGAGACGCTGAACCCCACACATCAATCAATCTTTTTCAGGCGGATATACTGCCTCGTTCAAGTAGTAGTGGTCATCATGTCAGCAAGCATGCTTGCTCACATGGTGACCACCACCACTTGATTTTAGCGTTAAATTGTCACCATCAGAAGGGCCACTGTCATGTAGACCTTCGGCACCTTGAAGTTCTGAGAATGCTTTTCATAGACCCGAAGGTCGGGCCGAACGTCAACGACGAAACAACGCATTACAAGGGAGCAGACGTCAAGGCCAGCTCAACGAAACCCCTAGCAAAGGCAACAAATAAAAAAGAGATATAACAACAAGTGGCAAGATATGAATGAAGAAAAGCGTGTGGTGATTGAGGCATGGAATATTGATAATAGTGGTAATGCATGCCTGAGCCTACCGTGATATCAATTTGAAGCAAGATAAAATGCTTGAGCAGTTATCTTTCTTGTATGTCACCGCGCGTGCCAGATTAATAAGTTATCTCGCATATTGCACGGGCATGCGCAGATAAGTTTTCGTGCCTTTCTTTTCTGCCATTGTGTGCATCTTTAGTTGTCAGTAGGCGTTTATGACGTCCTGGCTTCTTGCAGCCCTGTGTGGACGCCCCAACGTTTAGAACAAAAAATTCACTTGGCGGTGCCCCGCTGCTATGGTCTAGTGGCTAAGGTACTCGGCTGCTGACCCGCAGGTCGCGGGATCAAATCCCGGCTGCGGCGGCTTCATTTCCAATGAAGGCGGAAATGTGGTAGGCTCGTGTGCTCACATTTGGGCGCACGTTAAGAAACCCCAGGTGGTCGAAATTTCGGAGCCTCCACTACGGCGTCTCTCATCATCTTATGGTGGTTTTGGGACGTTAAACCTCACATATCAATCATTACTGCATCTTTCAATCCGTGCCAGAAAGTCTCAGAGCCTTTCAGATAATTTTGGGATCACCTGTATAGCTTGAAAGTAATAACGCCAGCATCTGAACTTCTTCCGAAAGCTCGGCCACCAGCGATAACCTTCGAATGTTTTACGACACTTATATAAACGCCGACGCAAGATGACGCTCATCACATTGTCTATGGCCGCCACTCTGTTCGTTTCTATCAGTGACAGTGTGTATTACGGTAGTAAGACCATTAGTTTTCCTGCCCAGTGTTAGGCCAAATAAAGACATTCTTTTTCGACGCGTCGACTGTTACCTGCGTCAACGTCACGACCCCGTGACAATATTTCGAGTACTGACGACTCTGATCTCGACTTCAATTGTGCGATGGGTGTTGCTTGTTTTGGCAGTCACAAGTTGGCGAAGTTTAGAGAGCAGTCTTCACAGGGCGGCTTGTATGACGAAGTCTTCAAGTGGCAACAACTTGACAAAATAACTCAGTTTTACTAAGCGGAGGTGAAGTAACGACGCAACACTTAGGACAGCCACCTGCAGTTTATCATTTCATGTGCCACAATCATTGACTGGTGAGTCTTCATACCATTGTCAGTACCAAACCCCAATGATCTCCGCGGGGTGAACAACTCATTTTTTTTCAGGGTACAATTTAAACATGCTAACGTGCCCCTGAACGTCAACCGTGCTTTATTTTTTGAAACTTTCAATGCCCTTTCCACTCTAACAAGACCTTTCAAACATTTTGTAACATTTATTCTACCCCTTTAATCATTCATTCTCGTGGAGTACAGTATCAAACTCGATGCGCATCGTGCACTGTAAATTAGTTTTCACTCTAAGGGTGCTTGGCCAGTCTATAACTAACACTCTACAATAAAGGTGTTTTGACTAACCAAAACACCCATGACACGGTTGTTTTGAAACACCAAAACACCCATGACATGGGTGTGTTGGTTTGTCAATGCACCCTTATCGTATGGTGCTTATAGTTATGGACAGGCAAAGCACCCATGAGGGTTTAAACTGGTCTATTCGCCTCTCTGTCTTCCCTTCTTTTTATTCCGTCCCTCTCAACGCAAGAACATGGTATAGGATTATGGATACTTACGTCATCAACTCAAATGCTGCCTGTGATATATAAGGTTTGCCTATTGTTAATGTGCTATAGCACTTTATACATTGTCAGCACCAACAGGCTTATGATCACTCTACGCCAGGCGCATCTGCTGTAAATACTATCTGCTATTCGTATCCCATGAATGCAAGCGTCTCTGAAGCAGGCCCCGGAAATTCAGGGCTTTTTCCTTTCCAGGAACATCCTTGTTCCTAACAGTTGCCGGACATTCCAAAATCTGATTTAACGAATCAAGTGTACGCTAATCACTGCATTTACTGTCTTTCGCCTAGTTTTTACAAATAAAGAAATATGATTGAACGGTACAGAACTCATCTTCTGTTTAAGCTTATTTGTGTTTTTTATTCCTTATTTTGCGAATTTCGAATCGGGTGAAGTGGGGCAAGACGTGTTCAGTGCTTGGCTCCTCTCACCCTGGCCACTCGCTCAGTGATATCACAAGTTCGATCGCGCTCGGTTGCCTAGCTCAGCAAGCGAATTTGAAAAAGACCAGGCATTTGATGTGGGCGGGCGGCAATCAGGCGCCGCAGTCCGCCACGTCAAGCAGGTCAACTATGCATTAGACGATGATGGCAAAATCGCAGCATCCCATCTTTTGCGCAGCTCTGTGGTGTGTTAACATCAGAGTTTCTCGCTCCGTGAAGGTTTTCGAAGACCCGTAACGACAACAAGTAAGTGCATTTGTTCGGGTACATTAATAGAGCAAGTATGAAGTTTGGATGAGTGAAGAGTAAACCTAGTTATCTGCCAGCCTGACTGGAATAACACAATCACAGTGTCGCCAGACTACATTGGCATTACGAGAGCTCAGTCATTTTTTGCCGAGAAAATATGTTCATGAAAGGCTCGAATGCGTGTTGACTAGGCTACAGAGTTTGTTCATCCTTTACATTGGCATGTAGTTCAAATGATGTTAAACGACTATAGGTTCTTTCCTGTTCATGATAATGCACATGTCTTGTTCGCAACTTTGTGGGTGTTCCCTTCTAATACTGTCATGAAATGCATGTAATTGACTCGCTGATGTTTTGAGAAGTTGTTAACAAGGAATGTCTGGTGCCACCGTTTTTTTGAAATGGAACGTTTATTTCGAAAGGCCGTAATGAAAGCATGCCAGCTTTAGCAGAAATATCCTTCCAACAGCACTTCCTGTTCAACGATTTCTTATCGCTTGGTGCCACTACTTTTTCCTTATAATTCTGTCTTGTTTGGTAATCAAGATATAAAAAATATCATGTTCATTGTCATAAAGATGTAATTGAGTCAACTACGTTACCGGCTTGTGACCTACTAATTTTCGCACGGGTACTGGTATTCTTGGATCAATAATTCATCATTATAAGCATAATTCAGCTGCGAAAGCTTTGTGCAGGCTGTCTCTTCCGACTACACGTATGTCTCTGTTTGTAGTACAATAGGAACGATATAAGAAATCTTTAATTTTGCTCGTGTGACAATACGCGTGATCTTTTTAAAGTTTGCATCTGTTTATCATGCTTTGTCTTTGTGAGGATTGGGTCAGCTTTCATTTGTCCACATAATAACACGCGAACAACATTTCGAAATGGTTAACGTAATTAAACGAATGACCGTGTCGAGAGGGCGGCCAGAAGACCTGCAAGGGAGCACGAACAAAATCTGGGTCCATACGAAGTGGAGAAGCAGAGCATTCGCGGCATTCGGGGCAAGTCTTCTGCCCTCGGTTCGCATCCCTTTCCCTCTATATGTTAACCTCACCCGTGACGTCATAAAAGAAATGTTTTGCTTGTGAATTACTTTCAGCAGAATATCCGGCAGGGGGACGTCAGTAGTGGAAGCGGCATTGTCGCAGCGTATAACCGTGAAAGAGCGAGTCTCTTAAAAGCTACATAGGAAGTTTCCGCCCTTGGTTATGCGTCCTTGTGGTTCATACCGTTCATACAGCCTGATTTTGTATTAGTGATTTTCTACCTATTTCACGCGTTTCACAATCATTTTTTCTTTACTAAAGTTGTACACATCAGCAGCAGCGTAATTTGCGATCTTTTGGTGAAACTTGCTTTATACGTTACCTTTAGAGGTATCAATGTAAGGAAGCAATACAGATAGTAATTTCAATAAACTATTTATAATAATATGAATAATATTTTGTATAAGCCTGCCTACATCAGGACCTGTTTTCTGTATGTAATGATGCACTCCCTAAATTGTGTTTCCATTCAGTTTCTGGCTCCTGAAAAAGCCGAGAACTTGAGTTGCTGTTATTCTCTAAGCATACTTACCAAATGAAGTATGTCCTTCTGGGGCTAATTTCTGCTTGGCACAAGATGCGTTGACTTACTCTTTCATTCCATGGATACTTTATCGCCATGCTTGCCCCGCCGTGGTGGTCTAGTGGCTAAGGTACTCGGCTGCTGATCCCCAAGTCGCGGGATCAAATCCCAGCTGCGGCGGCTGCATTTCCGATAGAGGCGGAAATGTTGTAGCTCCGTGTGCTCAGATTTGGGTGCACGTTAAAAACCTAAGGTGGTTGAAATTCCCGGAGCCCTCCACTACGGCGTCTCTCATAATCATATGGTAGTTTTGGGACGTTAAACCGCACATATCAATCAATATCGCCATGCTTACTCAAAGAGATGCTGCGGTGTCAGGGTTGCTTGTAAGTATCGGCTAGGTAATATTTTAGGCGCTTAGCTTACGTTACCGATTTCCAACCACTGAAATTCGGTTCCTCCCTTTCAATGCTACAACCAGATAGCATTGCGCTACTATAAATAACTAAAAGGAGGTGTCGTCAATTGAAGAGACCGCACATATTTCCCCTGGCGCATCGAAAACTGAATCATAACAGCCATTGTTTGAGAGAGTACCTGTTTATTCAATTGCCCCCCCCCCCCCCCCCCTGTAATCAACACCATCACTGGAATTTTCGTGGAGCTAGTAGCCACAAGAAAGAAGTTTGACGCGAAGTCTTGGGTGCTTTCAAATGTGGGTGTGAGCCATATTTGATGACGTCATCATCATAATCAGCCATGGTTGGTGTTGAGGCAGAAAAAATGAGACGGGTGAACTTCACTTTTCAGACGAACTCATGAAACTCTTTCAAGGACTTCCACACTGCCGAATACGACGTTGGTTCAGACTTAGCGTACACTAGGAAGTGATTACCGGGAATAACAAAGGCAGATTTCTCCTTTCATGACCACTAACCCTGAAGAGCTTATTGGACGCCATGCATGTAAATCCACACATGCTCACACTACTGGCTCAACTTTCATTTGTGGTCTTCTGAGAAAAGCACGATGGGAAAACACGTACAAAAAATTATTCGTGGTTCCGTGGTCCAATATGAAACACATGACCCATTTTTCACTGATTTGTCCCTCTCACACTATGGAGATGGTTGCCTTTAATAGTTTCAAAGAACACCCATCACATAAGTGTATTTCAAAAAATGAATCAGCACTTTTTCTAGAGGTTCCACGGTAATAATACGTGGTTCTATTCACTGATACTGATAAAAGTTACGCTTGGCTGGTGGTATAGCAACCCACCATAAAAGTTCCAAATTCAATCGAGTGTCCAATTATAGACTACATTTTTTTTCGCCATGTCTTTAAGTATGTAAAAGAAACTGCTGTTTCAGCCTTTTACTGTTGAATATTGAAAGTTGTACTGCGTGGCCCTTGTCCATGGCCCCTCTTCTTGTATTCGGCGCTAATTCGCGTTATATTCGCAAAGAAACAAAATTGCCGCCATATCCTAAAAGGGAATGATGTCGGAGGAGCCGACTTTGAGATGATCGGGTAACCCGCGAATCATCCGTACACATCTGCTACCATCATATATAGACGTGACAAAATTTTTATATACCCCGGGCAGGGTGTTGGTAGTGAGTGAGTGAAAACATATATTAAGAAAACAAAGGAGAGGTGCACCTTTTAGAGGCTTCATAGTGCGGGGAGTCTTTATCGCGGGACGCCATTTGCGACACTGGCTATCATAACTCTATGGTCCAGTGCCCCTTTAGGCCTAAATGTCCTAGCAACCCAGCAGAGTCGCTTCCCCATCCTCTCGAGTTGAGTTAGGGGGAAGAGTTGAACTGGCAAGCTCAACTCATCTTAAGCCCAGATGCTGTGGTAAGTGTCAGCCACTTCACATAGTACGGACATTTGCCGGTGAAGGAGGAGTCGAAGTGTTGCATTATTGCCGGGCACAATAAAGTATTAGTAACGTGGCCGAGCTTCTTTGCGTTGTGAACCCAGCGCACCGCTGCTTTCGCTTCTGAGGTGTTCATGAGGCCGAGTGGTTACGAAGAGTGTTCACCGGGTGTGCTCGCGGCGGAGAGAAAGGAAGCGCACGTGCCGAGTGGTGTGTGTGCCACCTTGAGTGGCGGCTCGCCACCTAGTGAGCATTGTTCGAATCACCGAAAAGCTGAGGTCATGATTTGTTGCGCGCCATCTGATGAGCATTTCTGAAATCACTGGAGGAACTTAAACGCCGCTGCTGCACAAGGCACGAGCACAAGAAGCTTGCCAAACAAGCTGTTAAAATCAACACTGGAGTTATGCCGCAGCGAAGTAGTCTACTCCTATTCAAGTGAAAAAAAAAAGCAGTCCTGTGTTTGACGGATACTTCAACGAAGAGAACGGTATTTGTTTTTATTCAGAAGCGCATTGCAGTAAGCAACAATTTATGAATGATATTCAGTAAACTACGCACGTCTAACTGAACAACCCGTGAAAGTTTAAAAGTTTACCCGGTGTAGCACGTATGCCGCAATGCATATCTTCGTATATGCCAGATTGTATGAGTGTTTAATAAACAATGAAAATTTGAAGACGCTATATGCCTTTGACGTCTTTATTAGGTGACACAAAGCCTTGAAGAATGAAAACAAAATTATGCAAATACTAGGCTACCTATTACGACACATCTACTAACAACAGACACATTCTATTAATGTTAAACATTCTCAAATAAGTTATAGATCTCACGTTCCTTGCAGCATGGCCTTCAAAAAGCTCAATTTGCTTATTCAAAGCAGGTATGATACGAAGAAAATGAGGATGGCAATAATAGAAGTATATCCCATAGTATTGTTTGTACTTGTAAGAAGAACCGCTATTTTTGCAAGCTAACTCTATGCAATACAGAGGCTGTTTTATGCGACACCATGAGCTAAAATGCATATGATACTGCTTTCACACTCGCCCTGTGAATCCAGCGCATAAAAGTACATCGGGAGGGTACTGCTACCTAAGATCCTAATTAAATGCAGTGGACAACGCAGTGGTGATGGAGCGCAACCATGTCTGCCGTATGAAATTTATACATCAGCTCGTAAATGGTCATTATAAAGTCCACACTTCGGGTTATTTTTCTTTCTCAACAGGTTGTGAAACAAGGCAAAGGCATGCTTTAACCATAGTTCCCTTTTCCACGAGAAATAACTGTTCTAAATATTTTTTCCGGACTGTAACGGACTGGAAGAATCTTAATTCCAGTGTAGTTTCTCAAAAGCCTTTGGCCATGTATTAAAAACACCTGAATATGGTATTAATATCTTCGTGCTAATTCACCTGTTTGTTATAAGTGTTTTTTGTTTTTGAATACTTACAACTGTTTGAAAGAAGCCTGCAATATATGTGTGTTAAATTGTTTGCATTTTTGTGTTAATTGTCAAGCTAAGATTTTGGAACAGAACGCAGTATCTGTAAATAAAAAATAAAAACATTGTGTTTAATAACAAACACCCTCTCCATTTGTGTTGTGCCCAGGTAGTCACATGACGGTGACGCACACGTAGTGTGCTGTTGAGAAACCTACATCCAAAGAGTGTCATGTGTGTGCTCGCTTTCAATTGCACGCAATATGCTTTCTAATGAGATTAATTTCTTACACGACTCGTACTATTGATCTGAGCGAGGTAATTGTGTCAAGGAATATCAGTGCTTTTTATCTTTTCATTATGCGTCAATGGTCAACACAAAATCTGACATTCGGAAGATGACACATGCGTCTTTCCGCCAGGCTATTGTGGCACCTACTTTCCGAGGCCGAAGTGTCTTGGTAAACCATACATAAGCATAAAAGCAGGTTAATGAAGTTGCGAGTAATGAGTATCTGATTAGGTCATTACACCGTGTCAATACCTCACCGATGCAAATGAAGTGATGTGATTGTGCTCCTATTAACCGAAAAACTCTTGTAACTTGCTGCGGCTTCTTCACAGAGCTAACGCCCTAATGAACTGCCTATCGCAGTTATCGGTATCTTCCCAAAAAAAATGGCGGATAAAAAAATGAGGAATGAGTCACATTGTTCGTTTTTTTTGTAGCTCTCAAAAAGTAGCCTCAAGTAGCGAGCGCACACTGTTTCATAGTCGGCAGTTCAGCCGCTGCCATGCTGACACACAATCAAAACGCTCCTGAGTGTCTTTCGCAGCTGCTAAGGTAGCCATCATGTAAGACGCGCATGGTCACTGTGTATTTCACGTTAGCTGCCTCGTGATAGCCCACTTCGCATTGTGAACTGCTAAAACTGCCTATATGTCTTGTGTCCACAATAACTTCACTCAATTCTTTCTTTTGCCTTTCTGACATAACCCTTATGTTTGACGAATTGTTTTTCTAAATATCACAACCGTTATGGCTGTTACTTTCCGTTAAAAGTAACACTAGGGCGCATATGTAAATGGCCACCGTTATGAAAATTAGCGCAAAATAATAATTTAGCTAGCCCCTAATCACGCTGTTTGCACTCGTTTAATAAGCGTCTCTAAGAGAGAGACACTCCGGCACTTGGCGTTAGTCAAAACGGGAAAATTATCAAGGCCCGTTTCGATTTCCCAGGCAGAAAAAAAACTTCCAAACTTCGACCACTTTTTTTTAGATTCAGAATTCATGTGTTCGATCATGAAAGCATGCTTTGTCACTGCGGTGCCGTTACATCAGCTATTTTTTTTCCCAACGTGAGCAATAAGCCTTCCCCCGTACGCTTGACGCAGAGCGGGCAACACATGCGTTTCCGGAAGCCATATGAACAGTGGATAGAAAGTTCTTTTTGCAGCCCACTTCATCTGGCCGTACGATGCTCCGCTACTGTGGCGCTTCATCGGGTAGCTGCGGATGTTCGGGTAGGACATGAAGTTTCCCAGCGTAATCCTCATGGGCCAGAATTCGGGTCGCGTCAACGTCACGCCATTTCCGTCTCCGCTGGCTGCCTTCATCTTCTGGCTCAGAGTGCCCCGCATATAAGCACCGGAGAAGGTGACTCCAACTTGACCACTGTCTTCAGGGTCTGTGTCGTTGGACCCTCTGTGGATGTACTCGTACGTGCCGTCCATCTGGGAGTGTGGTAGGGAAAAAGAAATAACAGACAATACATGTTACTCGTAAATTCTTGCACTCGAAGACCGAAATGAAGACGGAAGTCCGCAAATGGAAAGACGCCGTGGGATAAGCAGAATGAACAGAGAAAGTGCCTCAGACAGGCTGGCCAATTTTTTTATAGGAAGCCCTTGGCAAAGATTATATCGAAACATTGGCTGCAGCCTCTCTTTTCTGTTGATTCTGCTTATCCCACTAGCAGTCCATGAATGACTATACCACATAAATGGTGTGAAATGTTTCTAGTTAGAGGGGTCCTCATTTTGAAAACAGGCGATTTCACCTATATGCAGGCTGCACTTTTATTGTGTTCATAGTTATATAGCATGCCAGGAAAGTCACTCGAAATGATTCATTGCTGTGACATGCACAAGTGTCAACATAAAATAATAGTGTGTACTTACGTATTGAGATTTTTTAAAATATAGCTCGTAATCTTATTCGAAAATTGCCCTAAGCCTCATTGTATCATAAGACGTTTTGCGCTTGTGGAAGTGACTAATATTACGGCGGAACACGGTCCTAACTTAATCAATATTCAAATGTCCTTTTCCTACTCAAGCTTGCTTTGGTAAGCTTACTCAAATTCATATTACATAAGTCATAGTGCGGAAGCAAACACGACCAACGAAATAGAAACACACAACACACCTTGTCCAACACCATTGTACATTTTCACACGCTCTCGGTTTTTGGGACAATTTGCTGTGCCAGCTAGTCGATGAATCGACCATTAAGGAAATCGTATGCTGATATTTTCGAGTAAACAAACGCTAGGCCTGCGCGGAACAAGAAGCAATGTCACGGCGCAACTTCGACGAGGAGCTTTTGTAGAAGCTGTTTTACTCTCTTTCGACACGACTACTACAAGTGCAGGTGCGATTTGCCCATTGTGCTGTAAATGGTTGTATTTTTGGGAAGTAGAGAAATGCGCACTATGAAATTATTTATCGTAAAACCTGGAACTGTAGTACACGCTACACGTCTGTGACGTATTAGTTATACATTGTGGGTGCTGTG
Organism: Rhipicephalus microplus; assembly: GCF_043290135.1. Lineage (NCBI taxonomy): Eukaryota > Metazoa > Arthropoda > Arachnida > Ixodida > Ixodidae > Rhipicephalus > Rhipicephalus microplus. Next base: position 6,586 of record NW_027465570.1, on the reverse strand, counting down.
CTGATTGTTATAAAGAAACATGGCAGAGCCATTTATAATAGGAGGAAAGCCACGGACCACACACTCTTTGTATAGTTCATATAGAGCGGACAATAGGTGCTAATTCAACTTTCTGCCGCAATATAGTACATCAGTTAACATGATGTATGTTGAGGAATAATGTATGTACAGGGTATTTTTCCGAAGTGCATGGTTTCAAGCGCCGACGTGTCTGTATAGTGAAACAGTTGACTGCCAAGCAGAAAGCCTGTATTAAATTTGGACTTGATTGTAAACCTTTCTTTGATCAATTTCGAGTGACAGTGGTTGCGAACACCTGGGGTGGGGTGGCCGACAGCACGCCACGAAAATGAACAGCTGTTGTGCATTAAAGAATATTATTAGCACTCGCAACATCTCTCAACTTACCTTGCTCACTGAAATGGTGAACGGAAAATGGCGTTCGCTCTTCTGGCACGTGGCCTCCTCGACGATCACGTTGACGTCAGTCAAGTGCAGAGGGGAAAGTGTCCCATTGAAGAGAGTGTACTCCTGACAGGACACATCGGGCACGGGTATGCTGTCCGGCAAGATGGACTCCAATCTTGACACGATCTCGCGCAGGAAGGCCTCCGATTCTCGCACGTATGGCTCGGGGCACGCATCAGGCCATGGTGTCGATGGTGACGCCTTTTCGTTGAGGGGTAATGCTGCATGAAGGAGGTTCTATTTTCAGTAATCATTGGAGCGACAGAACAACTACTTCACGGGATAAAACTGCGTGAGCAAGGGCAGGCTTCGTCGCACTGTATTTTTGTCTTCCTAACATCGTAATACTTTTGTGATGACTAATGAAGACTGTGGCTTAGTGAGAACAATTCCTGCCCAAAGGCGTCGCATTGGTTGACGTCGTTGAGGAACGGCAGAAATGAGCGGCTCCTGAATGGGGCAGTGGTGGCTGTAGAAATTAAGTTTCACAATGAGAATTACTTTTGAAACGTGATGCACAGCGCTTTAGAGAAAACTAAATATTAAATGTGAATTATTAAAGCTCACAAATGGAAACAAAAAATATTGCTCTCTGTGGAATGCAAAAAAAACAGATCTTGCATTTGGAATGGTTCTTTCTCTCTCATCAATCACAGTTTAGCCGATACACGACGTGTCCACTTCTGATTCTTAGCGATGACAAGCCGTTTCGTCACTGTCATAATGGCTTTTCGTTTGCGCACAACAAGCCTTCAGGCAGAATTTTGTCAAGCTCCTTTTTTTGCATGCAATGTAGAGGTTGTTTTTTTTTTTGTTGGAAAGATTTATTCGGTAATGCAATTCACTTTCATAATTGCACAAGATTATGACCAACACATACTCGGTCCTATCCGGCTTTTACATGTTAAAATATATTTGAGATAGCGTCCACAGTAAGGCATACTTCGAACAGCCCGTGAACGACCCCACCTAAATATTTTAGGCACCCTGGTTGCCCATGCGTTACAGATAGCTGAATAACCAATGGCTGGTGAGGGGTGGAAACCCCAACGCCTGGAGACAAAGTTTTGTCGATAAGCCTTGTTCTCATCAACGACATCCTTCAGACGTGGCGAGAGATATATAGAAAAAGAAAAGCACTTTGCAATATTGGGCGCCAAATCAGCTGTCGAAAAAAAATGGGGAAAACTTGTTTCTCTGTACCTTTTCTATTTCGGTGAGACAGAAACTGGCAGAATCTTAAGCCCCTGGTCGACCGTTGGAAGCTTTCAAGGGCCCATGCCCCCACGCGGCCCATGTTTTTGTTTGTTTATTTGTTTATTTGTTTTTCTCGCGGCTGGTTGTATCATCTTGCTTCCGACGATCCGGGAGACATTAGAAGCGCGCCGCCATCGGGTACGTGCGACCTCGTCTGCTCTTCATGGATGGTGTGCCGCAGATCCATCTTTTGATTGTCACGTCGCACGTCTTCTCTCCTCCCGGACCGTCTGGCTGCCACGGTGTTAATGGCTCTGAAGGCGTCGGCATTCCCACAAATCGTCTCGTCCCCTCCTTCCTGCGTCGACGATAGCGGCCACTACGGCGGCGGTCTCGTAAGCGCTTTTTCCCGTGGTAGCCACGCTGCTTGCGTAGTGGGGAGTACCTCGGTAGACGCCATGGTGGTCCCAGGGTCGGCAAACATTTTCGTAATATACGGTGACGGAGTCCATCAGCTGCTTTCATCTGGAGGCCATCAATCATTCTAATCCCTCTCATCTCTTTCTCTCTCTCTCTCTCTCTCTAACGCCTTCAAATTCACATGGCGTCGGTAGCGATTGCGTGTGATTGCCTTCCCACCACTATGCTCTTCTCAAATTGCCTGTAATCTGCTGTGACTTCTGCCCGGGTCCCTGGGCCCTAGGCAACAGCAGTAGCACGCTTGTTCTCAAGGTGACATTTTACTGCCCCAGTCCTATTGCTAGAGCTAGCCTCCTTGGCTTTGGTTAGGCTTCTTTCTTCTCAGCTATTTTGGGTTCCACTTCGTGATGAGCTTCTCTAGCGGTTCATAGATTACAGATCTCCAGAGAAAGCCAGCCATTTACGTGAAATTAACGAATAGTAAAGTGAATTGTGGTCGACGTCTGCGATCTAGAGGATGCGGTGCAGTGCTGCTCTAAGCATGTTAGTCACGCGTTTAATCCCGCATGTGAGGGTCACATTTTGTTGGAGATGTAACGCAAGAATGTGTGCACGCCTTACAGTAGGTTAACTTTTAAAGACTCCCCTGAGCTCCAAGTTACAGCAGCGTACACCCCTTCCTCATTCTCATAGTTCCCTTTTGAGCTTTCATATGTTGAAAACTGCAACTTCGTATTAAAGTGAGCTTAAGTTTTCGGCAAGTTAGTGTTTACAGTGCCCAATGAAATCACTAGTACGCGTCGTTGTGCAGTAACAAATTCCCGAATTCACAAAACTTTCATGTAGTGCAATTACAGTCATTTTTATTAACGAGATATTATGTATTCATCGCTGTATAAGTGCCTATCCTGGTTCCACCCAATTCGCTCTACTTCTTCCACCTGACTGCAGTTTATTGACATCATCATTTTCTTACTGTATCTTACTTGCAGCCATTGACGTCTGCTTTCCCAATCGCATGGCACCTCTTCCGTTGCTCTGATCAAACGTTGGTGGTGATGGTTTCTGTCATGCAAACAAAAAGAGGGGACCATAACGAAGGCTGTTTGAGCTGGTTTTTGGGGAGGTCTGCGGTTATCTCTATAGGGACGCTAGAGCCTCCACTGCATAAGCAGTGGTTGTCGGTTCTATTTATTGTGGAGCCAGCCCCAGTCTGGTTCATTGGCTTAATGTCAAACAGAAATATCGCCTACCACTGTTTACTCCTGGTCTATTCGACAGCCTTCTGTCATCTTAACGTTGTGCTTATCATTAATCGTTAAATAATTTACCGGTAGCCTGTGTGCCCCTTAGCCTGTTTTTATTGAGTTTTCCTGTTAGAATCTAGCCCAGTCGACCACTTTTAATCGCTAAGCGCTCAAATTACGCTCTGCATCATTACATTCGACCGTGTAGTACCATCCTGACAACTTCTTCCTGAATCATAGTAGCACTTCGGCTATGCTTTGTAGTAAGGTATAAGGTGAATCCAGTGCTTTTGCACTACAAGATGCATGCTTGACTATTAAATTAGGATGGTGAATACAAAAGTTTTTTCAAAATTTTATCCTCTATGATTCCAGCGAGCTTCCAAGTGCTTAATAAAATTTACTAGCCCTACCGTTTTAGCGCACATTATTTGAGCAGCAAGAATCAGTCTTATTGGTTTCGGGCTTAAGCCGCGTATTATTTTTCGCAACTGCTATAAAGGAATTGGCCCTTCATCTTGTGCACCGTGATCCTTTTAGTGCACATAGTTCACATGTGCTAGCATGCTGTTTTGAGAAGGGGCAATATTGCTATTTCGCGCGCTGAAATAAGACTGCACAAAGAAAAGTTGTTAGTGAAAGTCCCGACCCACCTGCATTAACAGCGCACGCTCTCGGATAAGCGTTGGCGTATCTTAAAACGGTAACTCCCAGTCCTGCATTTATTTTGCATGCTTTTTTTTCATTTAGTTTTTTGTGCGTACGTTTTTTACGTCATTGGGTATGTTCCAATACTCACCGTAGACGGCTAAATAAAAAGCTAAGTGGACGGCGGCCATCTTAAGTCCCATTCCAATTTTCACGTAGCCAGCAAAATAGACAGCTCCGAGAAGACCGCGTCGCCGGCAAATACGATGAAGGCTACTTTGCTGTCTAAACAAGATGGCGGCTCAGTGAATCACTCAGATAGATCGGATCTCGCCGGAATGGTTGTCTGCACACAAGCAGACGCTTCGCCAGACGCTCAATGTGAGTAACGTTTTTTTTTTTTTTTTTGCTTTCAACATGGCATAGGGCAGACAATACAACTGTTAAGTTTGTTTATTTTAGCTTTTTTTCTTTTGACACGAGGTGGCGCATCGTCGCGTAAAAGCCGTCTAAATGTGTGTCATTTCTCGGACAGCATGGGCTCGATGCTGTCTTATAGCAGTCTTCGTAGACTGTCTACGTGCTGTCTAAGAATTGGAACACAGCCAATGTGCTATTTTAGACTCTAAGTATGTAATATAAGAATGTCAGTACACTATAAAATTGTCTTAAAAACGTACGCACAGTAACAGGGGATAAATACCTTCTTCAGCTGCTTTTCGATATTGCTCCCTTGTTGTTGTACATGTCCCAGACTAATCAAGGAAAAAGTGAATTACTTCATTTCAATATAGCGTTATTGTCTTGCTTACTATGCTTCGCCGATTCAAGAAGCACCAGAATGTAAGTTATTATCAAGGCGCGTCAGCTTATTATTGTGGAGGAAACTTTTAGTGTTGGAAGTGAAGCAAAAACGGCGCGGGTCACGGAACACAAGTAGAAGTAGCTTAAATCTAGCACGGGCCTAATCTCGCAGTTGAAATAGACTGAAGGAATCCTTAGTTAATTCCTGCCACCACACAGCCCAGGGCAGTTTCACTTCCCATATGGCTAGACTTTCAGAAGCAAGCTTTCCAGAGGCTCTACTGAAGACTACAGCCGAGTAACTATTGAAGGCCATTTGGAGACATAGTGCTGTTCCTGGTATCACTGTGCAGCAGGTTTTCAAAGGTGAAAGGATTTGTCGTTTTACACTACGTACCAACTGTTCGCATGGTATTATGAAAGTGGCGAAGAAATTTTCTGTCAATGTTTTTTTTTTTTTTGTTGTTCAGGCGCCATGCAAGTTTGTCTTGCGTGTGTCCTTACAAGAGTCAGAAACAATGGCAGCTGTGACCCGAACCACTAACTAAAGTTTGCGGGGTACGAAACGGAGGTTGTCTATGAGGTCCCGTTGAGCTGTGGCTGGGCCATATGTGGGCCAAATGGGAAGATGCCTGAATGAGCGCTACTCAGAGCGTTCGTACGCTGCATGTTTGGTTAGCACATAACATTTGACGGGACATTCTTTTGTATCTGCCGTCACCAGCTTAGGACGATTGTTGTTGAAAGCTTAGTGTCGTTTGCAGGCTTTGAAGGCAGCGTGACAGTGAAAAGAGCAGTACCCAGCCCACCACTTTCACATTATCTAACAACCGCCCAAAGTAATAGATATTTTAGCATGTGGTCTAGTTTTTACAGTTGCTCTTTTGGTTGCACCAGATCTCAAAAATGTACGTCTTTTCACACTCGAAAACAGAGGAGTGCGTGTGCTGCGGTGCCTACAGAAAAACACGCCGCTCAGTCAGGCAATATTCAAACATTACGATTGAAAATAACTGGGCAGTGCGGGCACTGTGCTGGAGTGGCGAACACTTACCTTATCATGTGGGCCTGCCAAATGAACCCAGAATTACCCCAATCCGCAACCCCACCATACAGGACTAGGAGACCAGGAGACAACCCTGCTGAATAGCACCACATTAATGGAGCAGCGAATTCTGGTCCAGTGGGCTCGGTATACGGCTTTTGCTAGTGACGTCCCAGACTGGGTGTTGACCAGCCCTATGAGGATAAGGGCTATCTAGCACTGTCAGTTTAAATAACTTTTTTTCCCTCTTCGTTTTCTTCTGTCAGTATGCATGCTTGCTGTGTATGTGTGTGTAAGATAGTCAAAGAAAGTCGGTGTTATGTTGTTCCTGTAAAGTTCAAAAAAACAGCCGTAGCGTTTATCCATGGACCCATTTGAGTACGGTTTGTGCAGGAGGAATGCCCCAGCCTATTTGCCCCACGTGCAGGCACGTGCGAGGTCACACGTGTGCGTTAACACGTTTGCGTGTCTACGAGTGCGTGAGCGCGCGCTCGTCTCCGCTCAAGGACGAAAGAAGGAAAGAGCTGATTAACAAGTGAAGTGTAGAGCACACACGAAGCAGCCTGTTTCCTGCAGAACGGGTGTAGCGCCCACTATCAAGCGGTGGCCCGTATTGAAGACAGGCCCAGCCGCTGTATCAATATGCCCCGTAAGGGGCGTTGGAGAGATAGCTAGACGAGGCGACAAACTTTCTCACAGGAAAACGCTTTGACAACTATACAAAGTTTCAAGGAAAGCACCCCACATGTGTTATTTT
>NW_027465569.1:0-22572 GCF_043290135.1 Rhipicephalus microplus | reverse complement strand
ATCTGGCAATGTGTGAGCGGCAGGTTCAGTTAGGTTTAAACAAGGTTTCCAAATGGGCAGAGGAAAACGGATTCCGACTGAACCCACAAAAAAACACGTGTGTCTTGTTCTCCCGAAAGAGAGGCATGCACTCAGAACCGGACATTAAACTGAACGGTCAACGTCCTTCTGTTAATACAGAGCACAAATTCTTAGGATTAATCTTGGACAACAAGTTGACCTTTGTACCGCACATCAAGTATCTAAAAAGAAAATGTTTAAAAGCCATGAATGTTTTAAAAGTGTTGTCAAGTACTAGGTGGGGTAGTGACAGGCAATGTCTCATGAACGTATATAAAAGCCTCATTCGCACCCGCTTAGATTATGGGGCCGTTGTCTATCAGTCTGCGACTCAATGTGCTTTGAAGATGCTGGACCCCGTGCACCATTTGGGCATCCGCCTTTCTACGGGTGCTTTTCGCACCAGCCCCGTAGAAAGCCTTTATGTTGAGTCAAATGTGTGGTCGCTTCATCTGAAGCGAACTTGCATGTCCTTTTTTTATTTCCTTAAGGTAAAAGCAGACAAGAAGCACCCATAATACTCTACTAATAATGATTTGTCGAGCTCAATTCTGTTTCAAAACATGCCTTCGATGAGGCAGCCCTTCTCAGTTCGCCTGAAGAGCCTAGCTGAAAAAACTGGAGTCTCACTTGAACACAGTTAAATGGCTCCTGTAGCCTACCCACCACCGTGGCAATGGCAGACTATAGACTGCGATTTCTCTTTTCTAGAAGTTACAAAACATGCGCCTATTGCCCATATCCGAACATACTTCCTGGAACTTCAACACAAATACACACGTCCTGAGTTCTTTACAGATGCCTCAAAGTCTAACTTCTCTGTGTCCTACGCTGCTGTCGGCCCATCCTTTTCGGATGCTGGCCCTCTACATCCAGACACAAGTATCTTCACAGCGGAAGCTTATGCGATACTTGTGGCGGCTAAACACATCAAGCAATTCCAAATACAAAAAGCAGTAAATTATACAGACTCCCTCAGTGTGGTAACGGCTCTGCACACTCTTAAAAAACACAAAAACCCAGTCCTTGTCTTACTTTACTCCATTTTGTGCACACTCTACAGACTCAAACAACATGTTGTAGTGTGCTGGGTGCCAGGGCACCGTGAGATTCAAGGCAACGTGAGGGCGGATCAGCTCGCTGCATCCGTCCGCAAAAGCACTGCCCCTACACCCATATCAATCCCGGCCCTTGATCTTAAGCCGTCTCTCAAAAGAAACCTCAGGGTATAGTGGCAGAGCAAGTGGGATACACACACACACAAAACAAACTACACGTTATTAAGCCACACCTTGGTCATTGGCTCTCCGTATCGAAATCGCGTCATACAGATATAACACTTACGAGACTCAGGATAGGACACACATACGCGACACACACTTATCTTTTGTCTGGTGACGATTCACCATTGTGTGACAGATGTGGTGAAACATCAACAGTCCTTCACATACTAATCCAGTGCAAACACTTAGAAACTCTAAGAAAACAACATTTTCCATTACTCTACCGACAACATATACCTTTACACCCTGCAATTTTTGTCGGTAGGGAACCGCTTTTTAGTCATAAATCATTGTTAGCGTTTTTAAAAGAAATTCATAGCTTTCATGTCATATACCCGGGCATACCGTAGCACGACCTCTCCAGAGAGGTTTTTGCTGCGGTGGCTACACAAGAAAGCACTTGCCTCACGGCCCTTGGACGCAAGGGTATGAACAAGTACCTTGTGCTAATGCCATACATATCCACCATCGTTCTTATTATCACCAACTTTTGTTATCTACTCACACCACACACGCCTTTCACGGCATGGTCATGATTTTAATACTTGTATGTTCTTACCCGCCTTACGGCGAGGAATTTTATGGCCCTTATACAGCCGCTTATCACAATCATTGTCTAAATTTTTAGTAAGATGAACTGACGCTTTTTGGCCGTGAAATGGCCCTTGCACCACAAAACATCAAACATCATCATAATTCGTCATTTTCTTTTTTGTTTTGCCACCAGAAAGCTGAATCTTCTCGATGTGCGTGGTGAAGTCTACTTCAAGCCACAAAAGACGGTCGTCGTTGATCAAGTACAATGGTTCTTCCCTTTGACCACGCAGCTTCACAGTGCAATTATTGTGAAGGTCATACCACTTCGACACCATTTTCATGAAGGTAATGGTGGGCAAACAGTCCTGAAATTCTGTCGCATCAGGGTGGCATTGCGGGTTTTCTTGTAGAAACTGAAGCGTTGCTATTACGACTGGGAAGAAAACTTGCGTAGCCCTTGACACATTCATCTTTTCTAAGTTGTTCGGTTCAACGTGTGACTGTGTTAGGAACCTCACTGGCTTTACGAGTAGCTGTGACCGAATGCTGAGTAGCTTCTTCAAGTACAGTCCACCTTGAATTAGATTATCTCCGTCCATTATCTCTCTTTCCACAAGATTATTTCTGAGGTTCTTGATGAAGTGATTCGGATCAAAAGACAAAAAAAAGAGGATCACCTTGTCGCAATGGATGTGGCACTACATGCGCAAGCATTCCGTCCTCGAAAATGCTCTTAAAGAGCGCAACATTTGACTGGTGATTGTTGGTAACAATCCTCGTTACACAAAAACCCACATCTTCAACTGCCTTCATGACATTCATTGTCATAGAATGAAGTTGCTCACTCCTGAGGCACCGGGTAAAGAAGTACCCAACTGTTAATAAATAGGCAGTTGATAGCCCTCACAGGACGAAGCACAACAACCTGTTCGCCACTTCAGGCGTTGCACATGATTGCTGCTCAGGACCCATGTCAACGAGGCCGAAAACCTTATCAAATTGGCGATCGTACATAACTTTCTGCTGTATCGCCATTTCATCGATGATTAGGAAGCAGCAGATTTCTTGTTCGACTTGTAGCGCTTGAAACTCCGCACGGAGGCGTTCTGTTATGAGTGATGTGACGCCTATTTCGCCTGTTGAGTGCCCGGTGTACTTCTGTAGTGTGGCACAACAAGGCAACTTGAACAGGCCTCTTGTTCTCACATACTCGTAACCTTTGTTGGAGCGCGCTTTCCAGTGGACGCACTCCCTCAGAATTGATTCAGTGTACGCTGGCTTCTTGGAAGCGAAATTCGACACTTGATTCTTGATAAATTCGGCGGTTTTATGGCCTTCGTCTGCGGCTCTTAGTACACTCACAAAACAGGCGATTTCTTTGTTGCTTTCGAAAGCTTGAAGCCGTTCACGAACCGTATCGTGCTGGCTCTGAAGCGTCTGCAGTGACTTATTGAGGCGGGAAATTTTCCGCTGCAGGTGGTTCGTCGTTTTCTTCGCATCCTCTATTATCCGCTTAAGGTCAAGGTCTGTTTGAGATATTTTATCTGTACATGAACTGGTTTGGCACATACTATCAGCAGGCAATGAACAGTCCCACGTTCCGTCTGAAGACCCGCTTGGTGCAACATGTTCTTGATCTCCGAAGAGATCAGGCTCGACATCTTCATGCCTGCTTTCATCTGGGCCATTTCGTGAGCTCTTTTTCACGCAGCTGATTAACCACCATCTGGTACTTCTCTTCGAAGCCACTTTGCTATCCTTGGAGCCCTTGGCTTTTGCATATAGGACGGGTAATTGGGGAACACCGTCGGGATAGCAGTTGGCAGGAGCATTCGCAGTTTGGTGCCTTTCTTACAGTCATTTTCGGTGAAGTGAAAGGAACAAACCGAAGAGCGGTCACTGGGTACCCACCTCGTTTCTTTTCCGCCAGATACCTGCCGGGAGATGTTGGTGAGCCATGCTTGTCGTCGTTTAACGCTCGATGGAAATTCATGGTAGCTCAAACCGGGATTTTTCTTAGCGTTCAACGCGCACAGTGGAACACAGCAGTTTTTTGGCATACTAACTGGCCACGCTAACTACCTAGTTGGACTGTGAGGCAGATCGCATCAAGCTGAACACGACTATATTTGTTTGAAGCATGTAACCTCATTCCACGGCGAGAAATTGGCGCGAAAATGCCGCGTTTGCCGTAGCGCACCCGCGCGTCTCTTGGGTGTGTCCCCTACTACTAGCGCCCCCCGCGAAACTTGCGGCCGCAACTGTCAACAACGCTCGTCCTCCCTCGCCAATGCGCGGCGACTCCACGCAGCTGGCCGCACCCTGTGCGCTTTGACCTGTGCGCTTTGATCCAGCGGCAGTGCCCAGGCATTGCGTAGCGTGACCTCTCAAGAGAGGGTGCTGCTGCAGTGACTACATTTAAAAGCACTTGCCTCGCAGCCCTTGGACACAAGGGTGCTGATGAGGCACTTGTGCTAGTGCCAAATATTTTGACATGTTTTTATTATCAAACCTTTGTCACCCTTTTTACTATGCATATCACGCCACTGTCACGATCTTAATACTTATGTTTTTACCCGCATTATCGCGAGGAATTTTAAGGCCCCTATACAGCCACGCAACATATCATTGCCCGCATCTATACTCATTGAAATGGCGCTCTTTGGCCATTAATTGGCCCTTGCGCCACAAAGCGTCACACATCATCATCAAAGAGACAACACTTCCCATTACCCTGCCGACAACAGATACAATTTCATCCTGCAATGTTCGTTGGTAGAGAACCACTTATCCCACATAAATCGTTGTTAGCTTTTTAAGAGAATTTCGTACTTTTCATATCATATACCCGGACATTCCGTAGCACGACCTCTCCAGAGAGGTCTCCGCTGCGGCGGCTACACTCAGCAAAGCACTTGCCTCACGGCCGCTAATCAGAATCATTGTTCACATCTTTTGTCCCATGAACTGGTGCTCTTTCTCCATCAAATGGCCCTTGCGCCGCAAAAACATCCGACATCATCATCAGTATCTCGATTGCGCTCGCCCGAGGTACCGCCGCAGCTACTGCTTTAGGTTTTCTTGAGTGTAGTTGCTCATATTTCATCAGGTTATTCAGCTTCATGTTTTTAGGAATAATTCCGGTGCTCTGTTTCACTGGAAAAACAAGCTGAGGTTAGTTGCAGAAACTGCTACTGATTTCAAATAGAGCTATTAGCTTGACTGTCCTGTCATGATTGTGAGCACCAGTTTAGATAGCCACCTGATGAATACATTTTTGTCACGGTTGATGAATCTGTATATGAACATGACATGCGAGATGCCTCATTAGTTCACTGAGGCAAAGGGCGTTTCATTAGGGCATGGGCCACAAAGCGTATAGCACTATCAAAATAGTTCATTTCGACTGTCGGGCGTTTCTTTTTCAAACGATTGCCATCAGCAGTTCTCCCACGTGAACGTTGCAGTTTATGACATGGCGGCAGATCAAGTACGTTGTTCGCGTAAATGAATGTATGCAAATATATAGTCTCACACATTAATTTCAACTGAATGCCTGGCGACTGTTGAGAAGAAATTTGTACACTACGTTCGAGTACACCAACATCTCAGAATTCCGGTAACGATTGTGTGGGTTTCAGCATGACTTTATTTTGTGAATATCATAAGTGATTGCGCGTGACATATATATTCATCTATGGTCTCCTGCATCTCAAAGCGAAATTCTGTTTAATGAGGTAGAATATTCACACAGTGACAAAAAAACTTGCACGGTAAATTGCATTGCTGTGAGTGAACTGAAAACGTCCTAATTTTGTCTGCAATTTTTCGACACAAATGTTTATGCACATACTATATGCCAAGTTGTATTAAAATCCGACATATTAAGCGCGAATATTTGCTTAGCATTGATTTTGTCGAGTGCGCGCATAGCGAAAACAACTAACGACTTGCTGTCCTGCACCTTCATTTACGAAGTGAATCTATTCTTTCTGCAGTTAAGTTATCTTTTAACATCTATAATTACCTTTAATTTGTACGTTTATATGGCTAGTACTCGAAATTGTGGAGAAACCTCTACCATATCGCGGGAGAGCGGGTACACGGCGGGTTCGAAAAAAAAAGCGACGATCGGCAGGCGTTGGCGGCGGAGCAGGCGAATCCTTGCCGCGATGTCACTTCGCAGCGACTGCAGTGACGCCAGTGTTCTTTCTCGGGGCTAATATAAAATTGAGGAAGTTCTCCAGGAGTTTGCTCTTCCAGAGTGATCACTCCTCTCTCAAAGAGAGGGCGCCCCGCAGGGGCGCCTGCGCAAGTAGGCGTTTGGTGTGTAGCGACACCACGGACCCGAGCTAACGGGGGAGTTTCGGCTCCCTCCCACGCCTAGCCGTGCGTGGCTTTGCCGTGTCCGGGGAAAAGGGGATCCTGGGGGTTGATCCGACGCTGGGTAATTGGACCGTTAAAGCCCCCCGGCAGAGGCAACACACCCCTTTGGCCCCAGCTTCACGTAGACGGCACCCCTGGGCTGACCCACCCAGGGGAAATCGGCAGTCGCCTTTTTCTATCCCTCCCTCTCTACATCTTCGTCTTTATCTCTTACTATTTATCTGTCCTGTCTTCTACTCTCTTCCGTTTACTTCCAAACTTCCTGGAGGCTAGGGTTATCCCGGTGCAAATAGCCTACCTTGGTCTAGGCGCATTGGGTTATAGTGGCGTCGTACGGCTGGCGTCTGCAGTTTTCAGCATCTGTAAACTTGTAGCGTCCCCTCGTTGGGCTTCGTGGTGGGTGGCCGCCAACGCTGCTGAACAAAAATAGGAAAGGCATGCATGGAGCATTCCCCCTAATGTCTGATTGTAGCGGCTTAAAGCGGGTACGCACCGATGCTATAAATTTTTTCAACCAGCCAAAAGAAACATATTCTCACTTTCATGTTATCCACTGTGAAAAAATTGAAAAGCAAGCCAGGACCATCTCTCCTTTCCTAGTTTCTAGATGTCTCACCGAAACTCTTGGCACAGGATACAAGGTAACCAAAATGGCTAGTGGAGACCTTCTCCTCGAAATCTGCGACAAAGAACAATTCGAAAAGCTAGAACACCTTTCAGATTTCAGTGGCATACCAATAATCATAGCACCCCATAGAACAATGAACACAACTCGCGGAGTGGTATCTCACATGGACTTAATTGACTTGACTGAGACTGAACTTTTGGAGGGGTGGAAGAGCCAAATTGTCACTGAGAATCATCATCAGAAGTGATAATAAGGAAACACCGACAAAACACTTAATACTCATGTTTGCATCCAGTAAACTACCAGAATCTATTCAAACAGGGTACACGAAGACATCTATCAGGCCGTACATACCAAACCCTCGTCGTTGTTTCCAATGCCTGAGGTATGGCCATGGCTCTAAAACCTGTCGTGGTCGCCAGACTTGTGCAAAATGTGGAGTCCTAGGCCACGTGTCCGAGAACTGCAAACAACCGCCACACCGTGTAAACTGCGAAGGAAACCATGCCGCATATTCATGCTCCTGCACATACTGGAAAAAAGAAAAAGAAATAATTACATTGAAGGTGAAGGAGAACATTACATTTAAGGAAGCACGGCGAAGAGTCGCTCCATTTTAATGACCTATATACGCTGATGCGGTGCGTCAGGGGACACCGCCGCACCAGCCCTCGCCACACCTTCGGCCCGCGCATACCGAGCCGGTGGTTGTGGCACCTGCCCCCAAGGCGGCTGTAGCCCAGGCTACACCGCCTACTCCCAAACAGAGACCGGAGACTCCAGAGTCCTCGGGTCTCAAGGGCTCCCTCACCAGGCGAGGCCCGAAATTCGTACTAAGAGCCCGCACGTGCGGGCGTCCAGTGCCTCTGAGGAGGCAATGGATACATCGGTACCCTTGGTGCCGAAAGAGCGGCGTGGCTCCTTGGAGTGCGCCAAGAAAACAAAAAAGCAGATAACAGGGCCTGGTGACGGCCCTGTTAAGTGAACTCAAACTCCCTGTCTAAACAGCCACTCGCTTTTCGTACACACAGCACTATTTTACATTCATCATGAACACTCAAATTATACAATGGAACGTCAGGGGCCTTCTCAGAAACCTTGACGACATCCAAGAACTCTTACACGAACACTCACCAAAAGTGCTGTGTGTACAAGAAACACACCTTAATTCAAAAGCACACATTTTCTTCGTAAATACGTTATTTTCCGAAAGGACCGTGTTGATGCCATGACATCATCCGGAGGTGCTGCCATCATAGTGAATCAAGGAGTTTCATGCACACACTTACAACTCCAAACATCCCTCGAGGCAGTGGCTCTTCGAGCAGTTCTTTTTGATAAACTACTCACAATCTGCACTATTTACATTCCTCCTAGTTATCAGCTGCAAAAACGTGATTTACACTCTCTAATTGATGAACTTCCGGAGCCTTATGTTCTCCTTGAAGACTTTAGTGCGAATAGCAGGCTATGGGGTGACTCTTGGTATGACGCGCGAGGTCGACTGATCAAACAGTTCCTTCTCTCGTCGAGCGCGTGTCTCCTAAATCGAAAAGAACCAACCTATTATAATCTTGCCAATAACACTTACTCTTCCATAGCCCTAAGCATAGTATCTCCATCCCATGTGTCTCTACTCCAGTGGAAAGTCGTCAGTAATCTGTACGGAAGTGACCACTTCCTTGTAGTTTTGAGCACAACTACAGTAACTGAGTGCCCACCACGTGTTCCCAAGTGGCTCATAAATAGAGCCGACTGGGAACAGTTTTATACCATCGCTCGTCTAGGTTGGAAAGACATATGTACTTCGAACATTGATGTTGCTGTCAACTACTTCACAGCCTTTTTGATTGATGCTGACACAAAATTCATCCCACAAACAAATGGACACCCTGAAAAACGGCGTGTGCCATGGTGGAACTCTGAATGCCGAAACGCGCGCAAACAGCAAAACAGAGCTTGGAGGCTGCTTCGGAACTCACCGACAGCCGAAAATCTCGACACCTTCAAGAAAATAAAGTCTCAAGGCAGGAGAACGCGTCGGCAGGCCAGAAGGGAAAGCTGGCAGACATTTTTGTCAGGGATGAATTCATACACACATGAGGCTAAAGTCTGGAACATGGTCGGTAGGATAGCAGGAAAACAAGTACACACACTTCCACTCGTAAGCACTCAGGGTGATACACTGGAAGATCAAGCAAACTTCCTCGGTGCACACTTCGAACAGGTGTCCAGCTCATCCCACTATACTGACACTTTCCAAAAATACAGAACAAGAATATAAAAGCAGAAACTCGAACACAAATGCACTAGAAACGAGGCATATAACAAAGCTTTCAGTCTAGCTGAGCTGCGAACGTCTCTAAACTCCTGGAGTACTTCGGCCCCAGGTTCTGACCGTGTGGTGCATGAAATGATAAAAAACATACCAATCGAAACACGAAAAACCTTACTTTGTTTGCACAATGCTATCTAGTTTTCTGGCACTATCCCTACCTCCTGGAAAGAGGCTATTATTATTTCATTTTGAAAGGATCAAAGACCCTTCTTTACCTTCGAGTTATAGGCCTATTGCACTTACAAGCTGCTTGTGCAAAGTCTTCGAAAAATTGATAAACTGCCGACTTGTACATATCCTTGAAACAAACAATTTGCTCGACCCATTTTAGTGCGGGTTTCGAGAAAGTAGATCCACCACAGACCACCTTGTTTGTATTGAGGCACAGATCAGAGACGCCTTCGTCCATGAACAATATTTTCTCTCGGTATTCCTCGATAACGAAAAGGCTTATGATACAACATGGCGTTTTGGAATTCTAAGAGACCTGTCTCACCTTGGCGTGCGCGGAAGAATGTTTCACATAATCGAAAATTACCTCTCAAACCGGACATTCCGTGTCCGAGTGGGCACTGTTCTTTCCCAATTATTTGTCCAGGAAGCAGGCGTGCCACAAGGTGGTGTACTTAGCTGCACACTTTTTTTCATGAAATTCAATTCCTTGCGTTTGTACAGTCCTCACAATATGTTTTACTGTACATATGTCGATGACGTCCAGCTTGGCTTTAGATCTTGCAATCTGGCACTGTGTGAGCGGCAGGTTCAGTTAGGTTTAAACAAGGTCTCCAAATGGGCAGAGGAAAACGGATTCCGACTGAACCCACAAAAAGCACGTGTGTCTTGTTCTCCCGAAAGAGAGGCATGCACTCAGAACCGGACATTGAACTGAACGGTCAACGTCCTTCTGTTAATACAGAGCATAAATTCTTAGGATTAATCTTCGACAACAAGTTGACCTTCGTACCACACATCAAGTATCTGAAAAGAAAATGTTTAAAAGCCATGAATGCTTTAAAAGTGTTGTCACGTACTAGGTAGGGTAGTGACAGGCAATGTCTCATGAACGTATATAAAAGCTTCATTCGCACCCGCTTAGATTATGGGGCCGTTGTCTATCAGTCTTCGACTCAAAGTGCTTTGAAGATGCTGTACCCCGTGCACCATTTAGGCGTCCGCCTTGATACGGGTGCTTTTCGCACCAGCCCCGTAGTAAGCCTTTATGTTGAGTCAAACGTGTGGTCGCTTCATCTGCAGCGAACTTGCATGTCCTATTTTTATTTCCTTAAGGTAAAAGCAGACAAGAAGCACCCCTCATACTCTACTATTAATGATTTGTCGAGCTCGATTCTGTTTCAAAACATGCCTTCGATGAGGCAGCCCTTCTCAGTTCGCCTGAAGAGTCTAGCTGAGAAAACCGGAGTCTCACTTGAACACAGTTTAATGGCTCCTGTAGCATACCCGCCACCGTGGCAACGGCAGACTATAGATTGCGATGTGTCTTTTCTAGAAGTTACAAAACATGCTCCTATTGCCCATATCCGAACACACTTCCTGGAACTTCAACACAAATACACACGTCCGGAGTTCTTTACAGATGCCTCAAAGTCTAACTTCTCGGTGTCCTACGCTGCTGTCGGCCCATCCTTTTCGGATGCTGGCCCTCTACATCCAGACACCAGTATCTTCACAGCGGAAGCTTATGCGCGACTTGTGGCGGCTAAACACATCAAGCAATTCCAAATACAAAAAGCAGTAATTTATACGGACTCTCTCAGTGTGGTAACGGCTCTGCACACTCTTAAAAAAACACAAAAACCAGTCCTTGTCTTACTTTACTCCATTTTGTGCACACTCTACAGACTCAAACAGCATGTTGTAGTGTGCTGGGTGCCAGGGCACCGTGAGATTCAAGGCAACGTGAGGGCGGATCAGCTCGCTGCATCCGTCCACAAAAGCACTGCCCCTACACCCATATCAATCCCGGCCCTTGATCTTAAGCCGTCTCTCAAAAGAAACCTCAGGGTATAGTGGCAGAGCAAGTGGGATACACACACACAAAACAAACTACACGTTATTAAGCCACACCTTGGTCATTGGCTCTCCGTATCGAAATCGCGTCATACAGATATAACACTAACGAGACTCAGGATAGGACACACATACGCGACACACACTTATCTTTTGTCTGGTGACGATTCACCATTGTGTGACAAATGTGGTGAAACATTAACAGTCCTTCACATACTAATCCAGTGCAAACACTTAGAAACTCTAAGAAAACAACAATTTCCATTACCCTACCGACAACATATACCTTTACACCCTGCAATGTTCGTCGGTAGGGAACCGCTTTCTAGTCATAGATCATTGTTAGATTTTTGAAAAGAAATTAATAGTTTTCATATCATATACCCGGGCATTCCGTAGCACGACCTCTCCAGAGAGGTTTTTGCTGCGGTGGCTACACAAGAAAGCACTTGCCTCGCGGCCCTTGGACGCAAGGGTATGAACGAGTGAGGCACTTGTGCTAATGCCATACATTTCCACCATCGTCTTTTATTATCACCAACTTTTGTCATCCATTAACACCACACGCACCTTTCACGGCATAGTCATGATTTTATTACTTGTATGTTTTTGCCCGCCTTACCGCGAGGAACTTTATGGCCCTTATACATCCGCTTATCACAATCATTGTCCATATTTTTAGTAAGATGAACTGGCGCTCTTCAGTCGTGAAATGGCCCTTGCGCCACAAAACATCAAACATCATCATCATCATCATCATCAGAGTGATCACGACTGCTCATAACCCTGGGAAGCGTTACGAAGTATGCAATAGAAGCGTAGCAGCATATATATAATGAAATCAAAACAAGTTTTCTCATCTTTCAAAGAAAAGAAGGTAGGGGTTGTCACAAAAGAAGCTACTACTGAGTAGCTCGACGAGGCGAGAGCACCTTCGTTACAGGCAAGCAGAAGACGATAAATAGGGCGACGAATGATAATTCCTTGGAACCGATTGCAAACTTACAGATGAGTTATTGATACATGTTAGAAAAAACGGTAGAGTATTGTTATTGCAAGATATGACGAAGAATACAAGAGTAAAGTGGGAAAGAGCCCGGCTAAGTAAAAAAAAACGCTCGACACAATAAGGTAACATTGCGAACCTTCAGAGTATGTATCCAAATAAGTTTTCTAAAAATGGGAACAATATTCCGGCATGTTTTACAAATTGTCACGTGCGTCCCGCGAAAAAGACGAAGGCGACAGCGCGTACGTGCATCTGCACGCTTTTATGCAGAACGCAAACACGAGAAAGACGAGGAACTCTCTCACGCGCGCGGTTACTAAAAAGACCGACCCACTGCTGTTTTCTCAGCGTCTTCAAATACGACCTCTGTCTTCACTTCGCAACACTGGTGGAGGTGCTGGGTACCGAACGAAAGCGTCGCCATGTTCGCTGAGGATATGGCCCGTCTACTTCACCGCGCTGACCCTGACATGCCCGAGGCAAGGAAAGTTCGTCACCTGATGCGGGGAGTTAAGGAACCACTTTTTCACCGGCCTTGTACGAAATCCGCCAACAACAGTAGATGAATTCATCAAAAGGCGACTGTCATTGAGCGGGCGCTCCGGCAACGATGCCGCCACTTTGACCGCCTGCCCGACCAAATGCCTGTTGGTGCCGCCCGCTCGAAAACGCTGCCGTTTCCGAAAACTCCTTACGGGCAAATGTTTAGGCAAATCCCGCGGGAAGTGCTGCGGGCCCTCGGCCTTCCGTCTAACGCGCCTCCAGTTGCTCCGTTGCGGAAATCGTGCGCCAGGAACTACGGCGAGCCTTTCCATCACCGGCGCCACCACCCGAACCACGTCCACTGACCTATGCTGATGCCGTCCGCCGCCATCCGCCTGCCCCAGAAGAAGCACCCTTTCAGCCAAGGCCCGTTACCTTGCCGAGGTGTGGCAGCGGGAACTTGTGCGGCAACCACCAGTACGTCGGGACCGACTTGTGGCGCACTGCCGACCGTCGACCCCTTTGTTTCCACTGTGGCGAACCAGGCCACATCTCCCGCTACTGCCGTCATCGAGAAGACCGGTTTGGAAACTTTTCTCGGCTCGCTTCATTTTATTTTCAAGACCCTTGTGACCATGGGTGCCACACCTACCGACCAACCAAGCGTCTTCTCCAAGTTGTCGATGGCGGGTCTCCCTCACCTGAACGAGGTGAGAATTGCCTGAATCGCCAGAGATACGCTGACGCCGTCAGAAACCGCTCCCCAAGACCGTGCCAGGGAAACTAACTGTCGCGACCTCCGGGGGCAACGTTAGAATCGCCGAGACGCCAAAAAGACCCCCTTGCCTCTACACAAAGACGGCGTGACGATGGTGATGACGAAGACGACGGCAACCACGAGTACTAGTGCAAATGAATTTGTCCGTGCCGATCTCAGTGTTATTATAGACGGACACTACATAACAGCACTTGTTGACACTGGTGCTGACTTCTCTATTATGAGACAAGAGCTCGCTGACCGCGTTAAAAAGGTCAAGACGCCGTGGAGTGGGCCTAGCATAAGAAGTGCTGGTGGACAGCTATTGACGCCAGCCGGTAAATTCACCGCTCGGCTCGTAATCGGTGATTCGAATTTCGTCGCCACTTTGTCATTTTACCGGACTGTTGTAAAGAGTTGAGTTTGGTATGAATTTTCTGCGAGAGTACGGTGCTGTCATCAACATTCCAGAACCCCGCTGGGGGCGCCTCTGCAAGCAGGCGTTTGGTGCTGTAGCGACACCACGGACCCGAGCTAACGGGGGAGTTTCTACTCCCTCCCACGCCTAGCCGTGCGTGGCTTTGCTGTGTCTGGGGAAAAGGGGATTCTGGGGGTTGAGCCCACACTGGGTGATTGGACCTTTAAGGCCCCCAGGCAGAGGCAACACACCCCTTTGGCCCCGGCTTCGCGTAGACGGCACCCCTGGGCTGACCCACCCAGGGGAAATCGGTTGTCGCCTTTACCTATTTCTCTCTCTCTCTGCATCTTAGTCTTTTCTCGTCTTTAAATCTATCCTGTCTTCTTCTCTCTTCCATTTACTTCCAGTTTTTCCTGGTGGCAAGGGTTAACCTTATGTATGTGCTCTGTCTTGGGCACAATATATTTGGTTATAGCGGCTGTGTACAGCTGACGTTGACAAGCCTCATATAAATTTAGGACTTGTCACGTCCCCGTGTTGGGCTCCATGGTGGGCGGCTGGCATGGCTGCCGAACTCATATTCAGTTTATAGCTTTTTCTTCTCTCCCTTCATTGCACGATCGTCCTCTCTCGAAGAGAGGGCGCACCGAAGAATTTTGCAATTATTTCAGCAAACCAAAAGAAACCTTTCCCCGCTACCATGTAATCCATTGTGAAACCGCTGAAAAGAACACCAGAACTCTTTCGCCTTTCATTGTTTCCAAATGCCTCAACACTACACTCGGACCAGGTTACCAGGCTACAAGAATGGCCAGTGGGGATCTCCTCCTCGAGGTAAAAAGTCAGAGCCAGTAAAAAAACCTCTCAAAACTAGAATTTTTTGGAAACATACCTATCTCAATTACACCACACCGCTCACTCAACACTTCCCGAGGCGTTGTATCTGATCAAGACTTGCTTGACCTGAGTGAAGGTGAGCTCCTCGAGGGCTGGAAGAACCAGCAGGTGACACAAGTACAAAGAATCAAAATTAGGCGTGATAAGAAGGAAATCCCAACAAAACACATAATTGTGACATTTTGCACCAGTACCCTGCCTGAACATCTCGAAACAGGATACTTGAAGTTGAATGTGAGACCCTACATTCCCAACCCACGACGTTGCTTCAAATGCCAGCGTTTTGGTCACGGCTCTCAGAGTTGCCGCGGCCAACTCACCTGCAGAAAGTGTGCCACCACAGGACACGCTACGGACGAGTGTAAGGTGGAGGATGGGGCCCACAGCGCAAACTGCGATGGTGCCCATCCCGCATACTCCCGAACCTGTCCAACATGGAAAAAGGAAAAAGAAATTGTTACAATCAAAATCACACAAAACATTACTTTCCGAGAAGCCCGTCAACAAGTATCTGGTCTTTTCACAAACAAACCATCGTTCGCCGATGTAGTGCAACAGGAGGCAGCACTACGATGGCCTGCGGCAACTGCCCATGCCAGGCACAGTGTGCCCAGGCGGTCGCCAATGCCCCCACCCACGGCGGGAACAGCCAAGACTGCCCTGCCACTCGTCCCCATGGCAACAACCACGGCCGCTGCAAACTCTTGCAGCGACCAGGGTATCCCAGCACCAGAAGAGGTTCCTTCGACCTCTAGCCCAAAAGGACTGAAGGTTTCGCCCCCCGAGGTGAAGGGGACCCCAGGGTCGGCCGATATGAAGGCCTCGTCTCACCAGGCGAGGTCCCAAGCCCAAAACATCAGCTCGCAAATTCGGGCACGCAGTGCCTCTGAGGAGGCAATGGACACCACGGTACCCCTGGTGCAGAAAGATCGGCGTAGCTCCCTGGAGCGCGCCAAAAGAAATAAAAAGCCAATAACGGGGCCCGGCGACGGCCCTGTTCTTTGAGTCTTAACGCTTAGCTTAAGAAGCAGACACAGTCATTGTTCCCTACACACAGCACTACGCTACCTCCAATATGGCAACACAAATAATACATTGGAACGTCAGAGGACTCCTTAGAAACCTCGATGGTGTTCAAGAGCTCTTTTGCAAACATTCGCCGAAAGTGCTGTGTTTACAGGAAACTCATTTAAAATATAAAAACACAAATTTTTGCGTCGGTATGTTCTGTTCCGAAAGGACAGAGATGATGCTGCGGCATCATCTGGTGGTGTAGCCATTATTGTTAATCAAAAATTAGCATGCACACATTTACCACTGCAAACAACACTAGAGGCAGTGGCTGTTCGAGCAGTTCTTTTCAACAAGCTCGTCACCATCTGCTCTCTGTACATACCCCCACACCACCGTCTTGGAAAACTAGAATTCAAGTCCTTAATAGACCAACTGCCCGAACATTATCTGGTCCTTGGTGACCTGAATGCTCATAGCAGTCTATGGGGTGATTCTCGCTGCGATGCACGAGGCCGTCTCATTAAACAGTTTCTTTTTTCCTCCGGCACCTGTCTGTTGAATAGGAAAGAGGCAACATATTATAACCTTGCCAACAAAACCTACTCTTCCATAGATCTCAGCATCGCATCTTCTTTACTTGTACCATTACTCCAATGGAAATTTCTAAATAATCCCTACGGAAGTGACCATTTTCCTGTTGTTTTGAGTACACAAACATCATACGAATGTCCTCCACGAGTTCCCAAATGGCTTATACACAAAGACGACTGGGAACAGTTTCATAACAATGTTCTGTTATGTTGGACTGACATATGTGGACTAAGCATAGATGAAGCTGTGCAGTACTTCACAGCTCTCCTTATTAACGCAGCAGCCAAATGCATCCCTCAACCATCTGGATAGCTCGGCAAGCGACACGTCCCATGGTGGAACACAGAGTGTCGTAATGCGCGATAGGAACAGAACAGGGCATGGAAGTTGCTGCGCAACTCGCCGACAGCGGAAAACCTTGAGAGCTTTAAGAAAATAAAGTCTCAAGGCAGAAGAACGCGTCGGCAGGCAAGAAGGGAAAGCTGGCAAAAGTTTTTGTCAGGGATCAATTCATACACACAGGAGGCTAAAGTATGGAACATGGTTGGTAGGATAGCAGGAAAACAAGTACACACACTTCCTCTCGTAAACACTCAGGGTGATACCTTGGAAGATCAGGCCAACTTCCTCGGTTCACACTTTGAACGGGTATCCAGCTCACCCCACTATACTGACACTTTCCTAAAATACAGAACAAGAATAGAAAAGCAAAAACTCGAACAAAAATGCACTAGATACGAGGATTTAACCAAGATTTCAGTCTAGCTGAGCTCCGAACATCTCTAAACTCCTGCAGCACTTCTGCCCCAGGTTCTGACCGTGTGGTGTATGAAATGTTAAAAAACCTACCAGCCGAAACACGAAAAACCTTACTTTGTTAATACAATGCTATCTGGTTGTCTGGCACTATCCCTACCTCCTGGAAAGAGGCTATTATTATTCCCATTTTGAAAGAGGGCAAGGACCCTTCTTTAGCTTCAAGCTATAGACCTATTGCACTTACAAGCTGCTTGTGCAAAGTCTTCGAAAAAATGATAAACTGCCGACTTTGTACATATCCTTGAGAACAAACAATTTGCTCGACCCATTTTAGTGCGGGTTTCGAGAAAGTAGATCCACCACAGACCACCTCGTTCGTATCGAGGCACAGATCAGAGACGCCTTCGTCCATAAACAATATTTTCTCTCTGTGTTCCTCGATATCGAAAAGGCTTATGATACAACATGGCGTTTTGAAATTCCAAGAGACCTATCCCACTTTGGCGTGCGCGGAAGAATGTTTCAAATAATTGAAAGTTACCTGTCAAACTGGACATTCCGTGTCCGAGTGGGCACAGTTCTTTCCCAATTATTTGTCGAGGAAACAGGCGTGCCACAAGGTGGTGTACTTAACTGCACTTTTTTTCTCATAAAAATGGATTCCTTGCGCTTGACCATCCCTCGCATTATGTTTTATTGTACATATGTCGATTCACGTCCAGCTTGGCTTTAGGTCTTGGAATCTGGCAATGTGGTGAACGGCAGGTTCAGTTAGGTTTAAACAAGGTCTCCAAATGGGCAGAGGAAAACGGATTCCGACTGAACCCACAAAAAAGCACGTGTGTCTTGTTCTCTCCGAAAGACAGGCACTCGGAACCTGACATTCGACTGAACGGGCAACGCTTGTCTGTCAAAGCCGAGCATAAATTCTTAGGCTTAATCTTGGACGAACAAGTTGACCCTTCGTACCACACATAAAGTATTTAAAAACAACATGTTTAAAAGCCATGAGTGTTGTAAAAGTGTTGTCACGTACTACTTGGGGTAGTGACAGGCAATGCCTCATGAATCTGTATCGAAGCCTCGTTCGCACCCGTTTAGATTATGGGGCCTTTGTTTACTCAGTCTGCAACTCAAAGTGCTTTGAAGATGCTGGACCCTGTGCACCATTTGGGCATCCGCCTTTCTACGGGTGCTTTTCGCACCAGCCCCCGTAGAAAGCCTTTATGTTGAGTCAAATGAGTGGTCGCTTCATCTGCAGAGAACTTACATGTCCCTTGTTTATTTCCTGAAGATGAAAGCGGATAAGAAGCACCCCTCATACTCTACTCGTAATGATTTGTCGAGCTCAATTCTGTTTCAAAACAGGCCTTCGATGAGGTAGCCCTTCTCAGTTCGCCTGAAAAGTCTAGCTGAGGAAACTGGAGTCTCACTAGAACACAGCTTAATGGCTCCTGTAGCATATCCGCCACCATGGCAATGCAGCTGACTATAGACTGTGATGTGTCCTTTCTAGAAGTTACAAAACATGCGCCTATTGCCCATATCCGAACATACTTTCTGGAACTTCAACACAAATACACACGCCCTGAGTTCTTTACAGATGCCTCCAAATCCAACTCCTCTGTCGTCCTACGCTGCTGTCGGCCCATCCTTTCCGGATGCTGGCCCTCTACATCCAGGCACAAGTATCTTCACAGCAGAAGCTTACGCGATACTTATGGCAGCTAAACACATCAAACAATTACAAATACCAAAAGCAGTAATTTACACAGACTCCCTCAGTGTGGTAACGGCTCTGCACAGTCTTAAAAAACAAAAAAGACCCGGTCCTTGTCTCACTTTACTCCACTTTGTGCACACTCTACACACTCAAACAACATGTTGTAGTGTGCTGGGTGCCAGGGCACCGTGATATCGAAGGCAACGTGAGGGCGGATCAGCTCGCTGCATCCGTCAACAAAAGCACTGCCTCTACACCCATATTAATCCCGGCCCTTGATCTTAAACTCTCTCTCAAACGAAATCTGAGGGACTACTGCAGAGCAAGTGGGATACACACACACAAAACGAACTACACATTATTAAGCCACACCTTGGTCATTAGCTGCCAGTATCAAAATCACGTCTAACAGAGGTAACACTAACAAGACTCAGGATAGGACACACATACACGACACACACACACATCTTTTGTCTGGTGGTGATCCACCATTGTGTGATAATTGTGGTGAGGCATTAACAGTTCTTCACGTTTTAATTCAATGTACACAGTTAGACACTCTAAGAAGACAACACTTTCCATTACCCTACCGACAACATATACCTTTAAACCCTGCAATGTTCGTCGGTAGGAAATCGCTTTTTAGTTATAAATCATTGCTAGCGTTTTTAAAAGAAATTCATATTTTTCATATCATATACCTGGGCATTCCGTAGCCACGACCTCTCCTGAGAGGTTTTCGCTGCGGTGGCTACACAAGAAAGCACTTGCCTCACGGCCCTTGGACGCAAGGGTATGAACGAGTGAGGCACTTGTGCTAATGCCATACATATCCACCATCGTCTTTTATTATCACCAACTTTGTTCATCTATTCGCACCACACACACCTTTCACGGCATGGTCATGATTTTATTACCTGTATGTTTTTACCCGCCTTACCGCGAAGAATTTTATGGCCCTTATACAGCCGCTAATCACAATCAGTGTCCACATCTCTTGTCTCATGAACTGGCGCTCTTTGGCCATCAAATGGCCTTTGCGCCAAAAAACATCATATATCATCATCAACATTCCAGAAAGTATCGTCACCTTTTCCGCCCATCCTTACGTCGACGCCACCATCTGAAGAACAACTGCAACTTTACGTGTAGCCGATGATGTGATGCTCCTGCCGAGATCTTGCTGCCTTGTGTCGGTGTTATGTGAACGGCCGTGCCATAATGAGGTGATAGCGGAGCGAATCGACACGCTATTGCTTACGCAAGATGTTTCAATAGCGAGAGGCGTTCTAGCACTAATTGATGGGTGGGCAGAAGTGCTCTTCACCATGTTCAGCCACAAGCGTCGTCCCATCCAGAAGGGCACCGCGATTGCCTACTACGACGACGTGGACCAAGCCAGTGATTGCTTCGCTTTGCAACCGAATGACACGACCATCCCAGCCTCGACACTTTTGTCTGTCATTATTTGCTGAACCCTGTCACCCTCGGATAAACAGCGCCTGCTAGAGCTGATACACCAGTTCAAAAATTGTTTTTCATGCACGTCGAAAGCCAAGCAAACACCACTGACCCGGCACCGATTCATCGTTGAAGAAAATACGAAACCGATCCGTCAAAACCCATACCGTGTGGCTCCGAAAGAACGTGAGGAGATCGAAAAGCAAGTTCAGAAGATGCTTCAAGATGACGTAGTACAACCTTCCAAGAGTCCCTGGGCATCCCCCGTGGTATTGGTACAAAAAAAAAAGACGGCAGCTTGCGTTTCTGTATAAATTACCACAAGTTAAACCAAGTAACGAAGAAAGACGTATTCCCACTGCCACGCATAGATGACTTTCTTAATCGGCTGCGGCATGCACGCTATTTCTCATCGATGAACCTGCGAAGTTGCTATTGGCAAATAGAGGTCGACGAGAGAGACCGTGAGAAAACTGCTTTCGTGACGCCTGGCGGTCTTTATGAATTTAAAGTGCTTCAATTCGGGTTATGCTCAGCGCCATTCACTTTTCAGCGCTTAATGGACACTGTGCTATCAGGACTGAAGTGGCAGATATGCCTGGTCAATCTAGACGACGTTATCGTCTTCTCGGCTACGTTCGAGGGTCACCCAAGTCGATTATTCGCCGTTCTACAAGCTATACGCTCGGCTGGCCTGACTTTAAAACCTGAGAAGTGTCATTTCGGTTTCGGCGAACTTTGCTTCTTAGGCCACGTGGTCAGCCACGACGGTGTTCGACATGACCCGGGCAAAATCGACGCTGTCGCAAAGTTTCCCGCACCGCATGACAAAAGAGCAGTGAAATACTTCTATAGGCCTCTGCGCTAATTACCGATGACTCATCGCCAACTCTTTCGTCTATTGCGGCGCCTTTGACGCGGCTCACACGAGAGGCTGTCCTTTTAGGGGCCAAAGCTCCTTAAGGCGTGGGCTGTGCGTCCCCCTGTAGCCTGTATGTAGCCACCTCTAGTTTAGTTCTTGCAGTGTTCACTAGATGGCGGTACCGTCCCCCTGTATGTAGCTACCTCTAGTTTAGTTCTTGCAGTGTTCACTAGATGGTGGTTCTTGTAGCTGTAGATGATGAAAAGATGCAAGATGTTATAAACTAGAAAGCGGTACTTGTAGTTGATGAAAGACGCGAGATCTTATAAAATAGGGAATGATGTCACATATGGCGCGTGTCATTGGTTGAAGGCAATCGTTCGATTTAGTGCGGCGACGTACGCTAGGGGGAGCGATGTAATAAAATCGAGTGGGCAAAATGTACAGAGGATTCATGGTTTACCAGGTTTACCTCCGGAGCTTCGCCCACTCATCATCATTCACTTCGTGGATGTGGCGGAATTTTTTTCTTCTTTGGAGCGAAAAGGAACAAACAGCGTTCAACGAATTACGCCAACGCCTCCAAACACCTCCGGTTCTTGCGCACTTTTGACAAGGAAGCGCAAACAGCACTTCACATCGAAGCAAGCAATGTAGGCCTGCGCGCCATACTGATACAATGGCAAGATAACTCCGAGAAAGTGATAGCCTATGCCAGCAGAGCTCTCTCTCTCACACGGAAGAGAACTACTTGACTACCGAGAAAGAGTGCCTCGCCGTGGTTTCGGCGGTTCTCAAATTTCGACCATATCTGTACGGCCACTCATTAGAGGTCGTCAGAGATCACCACTCGCTTTGCTGGCTCACTAACTCGAAAGACCCATCCGGCCGTTTAGCACGCTGGAGCCTTCGGCTTCAGGAGTTTGATAAGACCATTATTTATAAATCAGAGAAGCACACCGACGGAGACTGTCTCACGCGGTCACGCCGTCGAGCCTGCCGCTATTAATGACGATTCTATGGACGCCGCATTCTTGGTAGTCATCAACGCGGCCACTATTTCACAAGAGGCAGCGCAGTGACCCCTGACCTGCTTCCGCTTATTGACTTCTTAGAAGGACGACGTGAAGACGTGCAACGAGTTTTTGCGAGAGGAGTGCCATATTTTTGTTTAAGGAACGACGTCCTATACAAGAACTTTTCTCCGCAGCGGCAGCCCATACTTTCTCCTCGTACCTGCATCAGTGCGAGAAGAAATTCAGGAGGGCCTACCATCACAAAGTCACCTCCGGTCATCTCGGTTACTCTCAAACATTGTTCCGTCTGCAAAACAGTTAC